>NW_024609831.1:577500-662500 GCF_018296145.1 Oncorhynchus tshawytscha
TTTGTCTGCGAATCTCCTCTCCCCAATAAATGTCCTCTTGCGGTTGAGGATCAATAAAATATATTTTGCTATTAAGAAATGCTCGTCTATCTCACTATCTGGGGCTCCCTAGTGGCACAGCGGTCTAAGGCACTGTATTACAGTGCTGGAGGCTTCACTACAGACACCCTAGTTCGAATCCAGGCTGTATCACAACCGGCCATGATTGGGAGCCGGGCGGCGCACAATTGGCCCAGCGTCGTCCGGGTTTGGTGTAGGCCGTCATTGAGAATTTGAATTTTTCTTAACTGACTTGCCTAGTTAAATAAAGGTACAAAATTATAATTAACTCAAGCTCACCTGCCGCTCTTGGTGACTATCATCTCATTGGTGACTACCTTAAACTTCCGCCACAGTTCCGCTTCCTCGAGCGTCACCTTCAGCTGCTTCTCCGTGGGGTCCCCCTTCTCGCGCCCCGCTTGCAACTCGCTCTCCACCACGCTTAGCAGTCGCGAGATACAGCACTGGCTGGCAGGACCAGGGCAGGGGTTACCCCCAGCCCTGCCTTCAGCTAAACCCTCAACCTTCATTTGGGGACCTCAACGAGGTTAAAGGCTACCTCTCAAATAAGACTGATGTTTTCTCCAAAGAAAGTTTAAAATTAGGTAAAACAAATATCTTACTCACAAATATCTCACTCAGCAGGTGATGGGGAAAAAACGTCGTTAGATTCGGTTAAATTGAAACAAAACAAATGAATTCCCATGTGGGTGTTTTAGCCATGAGGATTATGAACTGCAGTTGAAAATCAATGCGACACTGGTGCGGAGCACAAGACAGGTTCGGCCGGACGGTCATGTGATCAACTCTCACTAATTTACCATTTACAGAGCGTCATTTGTCAGAGGGAGAGAGAAAGAGCAAGAGAGAGGAAGAGGGAGTGAGAGAGAGGAAGAGGGAGGGAGAGAGAGTTTCTTTGATGAGCTAGCCTAGACCTTAAAGGGTCAATCTGCAGTTGCTACATCTAATTTTGGACTGATAGTGAATGTTACATACCCCATTGATTCTTGAAGAACATAACGTGTAAATGCCTCATAAGCTTAGTTCAACTGTAAAACCTCAACATAACCCAAACTTTAAGCTTGTAAACATTGTAAATGTAAACAAACACTGTAGCCTATAGGCTGAAACTATGCTTAAAACTACTATTTGTATATATTGGATGATCAGTCCTTGCATCCATTTGAGAGTGGTTATATTTCCCAGGCACATCCCTCAGCTTTTTACCAAAACAGAGGCAGGATGTGGCTTTGTTATGGTTTCAACTTGGCTAAGGATAGCCCCTTTAAGTCTTCAGGCCATAATACCAGTCTCTCTCTCTCTCAACTTGCATTGAAATACCGTACGCCTATTTTACCACTTGTCAGCATGACTTTCAGGGGCACACTTTCAGCACCATGGACAGCGAAGGACCATGCCGGAGGGGGCCAGAAGACAAGTTGACTGGCTTTTCCGTTCGAAATGATCACAATTCCACAAAAAGACAAACGTTGCTGTCGTGGGCCTGTAGCCTTATTATATAAATCATTATCGGTGACTACGGTTAATGGTCTAACTACCGGTGCTCTTGGCAAGGAGTTGAATCAGATGCTTTTAGCGCACGGTTTGAACAAGCCTCCCTCTCTTCCAAAACGACAGAAAAGCTTCTGAAGAAAATTAAATATAGTCTAGGTCATTTCGTACGGCTATTTTTTCGGATAATAATTCAAGTTCCTGCTCTTAAGTATATAAAACGGAAACTGTTGTTAAAGTATGAACGACTGAAAACGTAAAATGCTTCCCAGAACATTTCCCTCCACTCTTGGTCTGACGACCTACTGGGCTCAGAGACCTGTCCATTTGGACTACACTAATGTAGCCTACTGTGTGTTGTCTAAAAACATCTAGTTTGGTACTATACGGTTGTATCTGCATTTTTTTCCCAACATGTAGTTGACATTGCCTTGTTCGGTTCAATGGTCTCTACCTACACAGTAGTCTAAATACCCCAATGACATGTTAAATTCAAAATAATACTATATATTTCTGACACCATGCAAACCAATGAGGGTTCGGAACTTTAAAGCCAATTATCTCAGAATCATCTTTTTCAGGTAGAACGAAGCTCGAACTGGTGTTGCTTCAACTAGTTTGTGCACAGTGGAAGCTCCGTGCCACACCCAAGGAGGGAAGAACAGAGAGCACAAGGAACGGTCAGTGTCCAGAAGGGCTCCTATAGCGACACCCGATCCCCGCGAGCTGGCGGTGTGACCAAACGGCCTTGTGAGCTTGCAGCTGCAGCGGTGTGTGTGTTTGGAGAGATATTTTTTTTTAATCAGCGGCGGGCGGCGAGCGGAGATTAGGGGCTTTACTGATTTAAAACGCATAAAGGAGCGTCATTAACTGAGCGCGAGGCAAATATCAAAAGGTGGGAAGCAAAGCACAGGTAAACGCACCAAATCATAATCCCACGATACACACCTCAGACCTTTTGTACAAGGAATGCGTTTGTGTGTGTGTGGCAGTGACCCCGGTGAGACTCCATCAGAAAATACAAAGCCAAGGAAGGCAAAACAGGTGGTACAACTCTCACTCTTGCACATTAAAACACTCCAATATAGTTTGAAAATGTTTATTTCTGTTGTAAAATGGTGTCACACAAACAGGACAAGAACACATGAAACATGATTCATAGTCATACATTACTGGCCCACATCGCTAAATTATCATTACACTTTAAAACATGAGTGTTCAATTTCCAGATGGTACAAAAAACAATCGTGATTTAAAAAGTATTTCTTCCAAACCTGTAACAACCTGCGTTCATATTAGACAAGTAGACGAACTAACCATGGTCCTAAAACAATGTATCCTGAATATAGAACATATGTTATTCTATAAAACAAGTGTTTAATAGCATCACACATGTTTTTATGCAGATGAAACAACCATCTATAGGGAGGTTTTTATGAAACAGAGGTCACTCAGGAGAGTTACAGTAGTACAGTATACATATTTTAAAAAGCAGTGATTCCCTGGTTTAAATCATGTGAAGTAAGGCATTTCTTTTTTGCAAGTTAACGTAAAACACACAGCCCCAGTGAGAGGTTTTTTTTAATGGTCGTGACTAGGGCATGCTGAAGCCAGCATTGATATTTTAATTCCCCCAGAAAACGGCTATAGTACTAACCCTGAAAGAGTTGAAACAGTTAAAGAGTAGTGTTTACAGGAAACATGATTGAAACAAAAATATAAAACTATTCCCCCAGAAATTATTTAAAAAACTGAAATGAAAGCCAAAATACCTGTGGAAAAAAATCTAACACAAAATTGTCTATGGTACTATTAACCATGACAGTTAAAACAGCAGTTAGACATGTTTACAGGAAACAGAGTTGAAATAAAAATAACTCTGAGGTTTTATATAAAAGGTGAAAGATTCATGAGCACTTGAAGCAGTTCTTCCCTTCTTTTTTTCTGCATGTACAGTTGATGTGGGAAGTTTACATACACCTTAGCCGAATACATTTAAACTCAGTTTTCCACAATTCCTGACAATCAATCCTAAAAATTCCCTGTCTTAGGTCAGTTAGTATCACCACTTTATTTTAAGAATGTGAAATGGCAGAATAATAGTAGAGAGAATGATTTATTTCAGCATTTCTTTCTTTCATCACATTCCCAGTGTGTCATAAGTTTACATACACTCAATTAGTATTTGGTAGCATTGCCTTTAAATTGTTTAACTTGGGTCAAACATTTCAGGTAGCCTTCCACAAGCTTCCCACATTAAGTTGGGTGAATGTTGGCCCGTTCCTCCTGACAGAGCTGGTGTAACTGAGTCAGGTTTGTAGGCCTCCTTGCTCACACATGCTTTTTCAGGTCTGCCCACAAATTTTCTATGGGATTGAGGTCAGGGCTTTGTGATGACCACTCCAATACCTTAACTTGTTGTCCTTAAGCCATTTTGCCACAACTTTGGAAGTATGCTTGAGGTCATTGTCCATTTGCAACCAAGCTTTAAGTTCATGAGTAAAGTCTTGAGATGTTGCTTCAATATAGCCACATAATTTTCCTCCCTCATGATGCCATCTATTTTGTGAAATGCACCAGTCCCTCCTGCATCAAAGCACCCCCACAACATGCTGCCACCCCCGTGCTTCACGGTTGGGATGGTGTTCTTCGGCTTGCAAGCCTTCCCCCTTTTCCCTCAAACATAACGATGGTCATTATGGCCAAACAATTATATTTTTGTTTCATCAGACCAGAGGACATTTCTCCAAAAAGTACAGTCTTTGTCCCTATGTGCAGTTGCAAACCGTAGTCTGGCTTTTTATACGGTATTGGAGCAGTGGCTTCGTCCTTGCTGAGTGGCCTTTCAGGTTATGTCGATTTAGGACTTGTTTTACTGTAGATACTTTTGTACCCGTTTCCTCCAGTATCTTCACAAGGTCCTTTGCTGTTGTTCTGGGATTGATTTGCACTTTTCGCACCAAAGTACATTCATCTCTAGGAGACAGAACGCATCTCCTTCCTGAGCGGTATGACGGCTGCGTGGTCCCATGGTGTTTATACTTGCGTACTATTGTTTGTACAGATGGAGGTACCTACAGGCATTTGGAAATTGCTCCCAAGGATGAACCAGAATTGTGGAGGTCTACAATGTATTTTCTAAGGTCTTGTCTGATTTCATTTGATTTTCCCATGATGTCAAGCAAAGAAGCAGGTAGGTAGGCATTGAAATACATCCACAGGTACACCTCCAATTGACACAAATTATGTCAATTAGCCTATCAGAAGCTTCTAAAGCCATGACATAATTTTCTGGAATTTTCCAAGCTGTTTAAAGGTACAGTCAACTTAGTGTATGTAAACGTCTGACCCACTGAAATTGTGACACAGTCAATAATAGGTGAAATAAACAATTGCTGGAAAAATGACCTGTGTCATGCACAAAGTAGATGTCCTAATCGACTTGCCAAAACTATAGTTTGTTAACAAGAAGTTTGTGGAGAGGTTGAAAAACTAGTCTTAATGACTCCAACCTGAGTGTATGTAAACTTCCAACTACAACTGTATATCTATCCAGCTAGAAAAGAATGTTTAACAGCAGGCCCTTATATTCAGACTCCTGGTAAGTGCACTTGGGATTAGCTGCAAAAAGTCCTCTGACTGTACAGATTTCCAGACCTGAGCCGGTGAAATGATCAGTAGTCAGCTGTCCATTGTGAACACATGTAAATAAACACCTACAGTACAACTAACTAGTGAAGACACACCATGTTGGCACCTAAATATAGATCTGAATAGTTTTGGTCTGGTTTGATTTACAGTTATAGAAATGACAGAGGTGGTGCATTGACCCTTCCCCCACAGTAAATTAAGAGGAGCTGGACTCACACTGTAGAAAAACACACACAATTCACATATACACCAACCTTAAAGGGACAGACACCACACACACATAAGATAAGGCATCCCTCACAAACAGATTCCTCTACACAACATCATACCTCAGGTACACTTCTGCTCTGGAAAGCATTCGCTGACGAGTGTTTACTCAGTGGGCACCATTCCAGCACACCTGTGTGGCGTCTGTGTGTTTGCCAGAGAGTTGAGGGCTTTAGCCAACCCCCAAACACACACACATCATAACCCCTCAGAGGGAGAGTGAAAGGGAGGTTTGCAGCCTCACTTCAGACAGACAGAGAAGGCCTTTATCACGGCATCCCTGTGAACAAACAATAATAATTAGTAAAAGAATAAACACTCCAAAGTCAAGTTTCAAAAACTTCAAAGAATTTGCTTTAGGACTGAACCATCACTGAATGGGAAGGGATGATGTAATACTGTGAATAGAGCTTAAGGCTACAGACGGAGGCAGACGGGCAGTTAAGGCTACAGACGGAGGCGGACGGGCAGTTAAGGCTACAGACGGAGGCGGACGGGCAGTTAAGGCTACAGACGGAGGCGGGCGGGCAGTTAAGGCTACAGACGGAGGCGGACGGGCAGTTAAGGCTACAGACGGAGGCGGACGGGCAGTTAAGGCTACAGACGGAGGCGGACGGGCAGTTAAGGCTACAGACGGAGGCGGACGGGCAGTTAAGGCTACAGACGGAGGCGGACGGGCAGTTAAGGCTACAGAGAGGCGGACGGGCAGTTAAGGCTACAGACGGAGGCGGACGGGCAGTTAAGGCTACAGACGGAGGCGGACGGGCAGTTAAGGCTACAGACGGAGGCGGACGGGCAGTTAAGGCTACAGACGGAGGCGGACGGGCAGTTAAGGCTACAGACAGAGGCGGACGGGCAGTTAAGGCTACAGACGGAGGCGGACGGGCAGTTAAGGCTACAGACGGAGGCGGACGGGCAGTTAAGGCTACAGACGGAGGTGGACGGGCAGTTACTGTAAACCAACACTCACCTTGCGAATGGAATGTAGGACAGGCCATACCTGAAACACAGAAGTATAGTATAAGTCAGCGTCATACATCACACACAGCAAAGGGCTGTATAAGGTCTTTATCTGAAGTGTGTCAGTGGCAGAGAGTCTGTGAAAACAGAGTTTATGCATGAGTGTTTGTTGTGTTACAGTGGAAGTTATTTTAATGGTGTTTATGTATGTATGTAAACTAATTGCACATCTGTGTGTACTCCTGTGTGTGCATGTATGTGGGCAAGAGAGAGCGAGAGAGAGCAAGAGAGAGCGAGAGAGTGTGTGTGTATATGAATCTCCTGTCTTTGTGAAGGAGGTGCTTGAGAGAACAAAGCTAGCTGCATTAGTCGTGTGTGATTAGCCAGGCTAAAAGCTATGGCCATAATTACTCTGTTTTCAGTTACAAATAAGGACCTGGCATTGAGCTGCCTGCCAAAAAGCCCTCAGCACAGAACAACTCTGGGCGTGTGTGTGTGTGTCACTCAGACTGCAGACTGTAGGGATGTAATACCACAAACACACACTAAAGGAAGGAGATTACTCAAGCATGTGTGTGTGTGTGAGCCACTCACCAAGCGAAGGCCAGAAACTGTAGAATACAGAAGAGTAAGGCTAGACCATTATTCTTCCACTGTAGAGAGAGAGAAGCACTCAGATATACTTTGAGGTAGAACAATGTAAGACAAAGTTTAAATGAGTAACAGACTAGCTAAAAAGGCCTGCAGGGATTTGATAACATAACAGGTGCAGGATATGTATCATGTGTGTGTTATACTCACCCAGAAAGCAGAACACATAGTTAGCACCAGACAGGTCTGTGAGGAGAGACAAGTAGCATGTAATTAATGAACAGAAACTGTTTTTTTGTTGTTTTACTATCCTGGTGGGGACCAAAAGTCCTCACAAAAGCATAGTAAAACAAGGAACATTTTGACACGTGGGGATAGTTTGTTGGTCCCCACAAGAAAAATATATATTTTAGGCTTAGGGGTTACAATTAGGGTTAGAATTAGGAGTTAGGGTTATGGAAAATAGTATTTTGAAAGGGAAATCATGTTTTGGTCCACACAAGGATAGTAAAACAAACATGGGTGTGTGTGTGTCGTGTGGTCTCACCAGCATGATAGCTGTGGCCAGTGCTCTTTCTTTGGCACACATCCTCTTCAGCTGATTAAGGGGTCCCATCAGGAACATAGTGCTGAGAATACACACATTATTTGACTAAACTTACATTATTGTAGTAACTGCACTAGAAATGTGATTGCTGTATCATGTGCACCTTAGGTGTTAAACTGGACAAGAACAATGTCAGCTTTGATCTGGGGAGGGTCCCAGAGATACCTTAAAATCTAAAAATAGGCCTAACTGTTTTGTAAATGCCCACATAAGCCACACATACACCCACTAACACTCAACAACGCTCTACTCACCTGCACAGAGAGGCAACATTGCCGAGTGTGTACAGCACGGCAAACAGAATCAGACCAACCCTTGGAATCCACAGCAAGCATGTCCCCTGCCACCAGGTGAGAGGATGAACAATTTAGCGTCGGCCCCTATTCTACTGTAGACACTATCAATTGGTCCCAAATGACTCCTATTCTACTGTCGACACTATCAACTTGCCCTTAGTGTCTAGACCTCAATGCACAGATTTGAATTTCTCCGAGATCAACCCCCCCCAATACTTTCTGGAATAAAAACATATCGATGCTTACTGAGAGAGGTTTGGGAAACACAACTGACAGCGACACACATAATTGACAGTCAAGAGCAATGCTGAAATGATGGGAGAGAGAGATGACGACTCACCAGAATGGAACACAAGACCCCGAGCACGAAACATGCGATAAAGCCCTTCATGCGCGTGCCCCAGCCCAGGGTGGAGGCTTGGTTCGCCGCCTGTTTCAACACCATTTATAAACAACATAGCTAGAAACCATGGACATCATTCACCTAGCTGGCCAAGTGTTTCTAGCTAACGTTACTATGTTATTGCTAAGCAACTGTACTCGTAACGTAGATAAAGCATGCGTTGAAAAAGGCTTAGCGAGAAAGCCAAACATAGCTAGATATTATTTAGGGTAAACAACATATTAGCTAACTACATACAGTAGCTAACGTTAGCTAGCTAGAAAACGTACCTACTTGCAATATGTCGCCGTCATCATTGTTGCCATCTTGGCCACTCAAAACTTTCTTTAGTTTGTCCATTAAAGTTGACACGGATAGAATGTAGCTAGTAGTTCTAGAACTTTCCCGTTGCTTCGATTGGCTTAGTTTTTAAGAACGCCAAATATCGATTTGTCGAGCTATTTTTCCTGTTCGAAGTGCAACAGGTGGATTGCGATAACTTCCGCCACTGTGTAACCACGGAGACGGGACGGACTGGGGATAACTGCAGTACCACAATAACAAAAGGGAGCAGCAGAGCCTTATATTTGTGGTGGAAACCTCACAGTAGTACACAGTAATAAAGATGATACAACTTAGTATACATTTTACAATTAGAACATCCAAGTATTTTATTCAATAACTAGGGGAAAACAAAGACGTAGATGGGATACAATGTAAAAATGTAAATGCCCTTATTTGACTAAACAAACAACATCTTGAAATAAACATGTTGAATCGATTCTTATAAGTAAAACCTTTTGAAAAACATCCATACATTTCACTCATACACTATCACACAAACAATATTAAAAGATACTGGATTATTGGGATTTGGGGGAATACAGAGGTCTCTCTCAGCACAGCACTCTAGATTCAGAACAGGCAGTTAACCACTGTTCCTAGGCCGTCGTTGAAAATAAGAATTTGTTCTTAACTGACTTGCCTTGTTAAATAGAGGTAAAATAAAATAAAATGTAAATGAAAAAAAAAAAAAAAAAAAAGTGCTTTCCGTATCTAAGCAGTTCTGCAATCATTAGGCAAGCAGTTCTGCAAGGTTCATTACAACGCTAGGCAGTTCTGCAAGGTTCATTACAACGCTAGGCAGTTCTGCAAGGTTCATTACAACGCTAGGCAGTTCTGCAAGGTTCATTTAGGCAGTTCTGCAAGGTTCATTACAACGCCAGGCAGTTCTGCAAGGTTCATTACAACCAGGCAGTTCTGCAAGGTTCATTACAACGCCAGGCAGTTCTGCAAGGTTCATTACAACGCTAGGCAGTTCTGCAAGGTTCATTACAACGCTAGGCAGTTCTGCAAGGTTCATTACAACGCTAGGCAGTTCTGCAAGGTTCATTACAACGCAGTAGGCAGTTCTGCAAGGTTCATTACAACGCTAGGCAGTTCTGCAAGGTTCATTACAACGCTAGGCAGTTCTGCAAGGTTCATTACAACACTAGGCAGTTCTGCAAGGTTCATTACAACGCTAGGCAGTTCTGCAAGGTTCATTACAACGCTAGGCAGTTCTGCAAGGTTCATTACTAGGCACAAGGTTCATTAGGCAGTTCTGCAAGGTTCATTACAACGCTAGGCAGTTCTGCAAGGTTCATTACAACGCTAGGCAGTTCTGCAAGGTTCATTACAACGCCAGGCAGTTCTGCAAGGTTCATTACAACGCCAGGCAGTTCTGCAAGGTTCATTACAACGCCAGGCAGTTCTGCAAGGTTCATTACAACGCTAGGCAGTTCTGCAAGGTTCATTACAACGCTAGGCAGTTCTGCAAGGTTCATTACAACGCCAGGCAGTTCTGCAAGGTTCATTACAACGCTAGGCAGTTCTGCAAGGTTCATTACAACGCAGGCAGTTCTGCAAGGTTCATTACAACGCCAGGCAGTTCTGCAAGGTTCATTACAACGCCAGGCAGTTCTGCAAGGTTCATTACAACGCCAGGCAGTTCTGCAAGGTTCATTACAACGCCAGGCAGTTCTGAGTGTTTTTCTGCAGTTCTTCACCGGTTCTCGTCAGTTCTGGGTAGTTCTTCCAGGTTCGGTGTAGTTCTGTCTAGGCAGTTCTTTCCAACTATATGCAGTTGTGAGAGGTTGGGTCCAGTTCTAGGTGGTTCTGTCCAGTTCTAGGCTGTTCTACGTGGTTCTCAGGGTACTTTAACCCAAGTGGAGCTCCAGTAGAGTGGTTCTGGCAAGAGCACCACCTGCACACAACACACCTGCTTCCTCCACAGCCACTCCTATATACACTTCAGGGAGAGGGAGAGAAAGTGTGTGAGAGAGAAACACTCCCTCCTCTGTGCAGGTCATCATGGCAGATGAGACCCACACAATCAGCGTCGCTCTGCAACACAAACACACAGATTTACTTTTAACAAAGTGTTAATTGAACAGAATGAGACTAAAGTAGTGTTCTCGGAAAGAACCCCACCTGACCATCACACACACCGCCAGCGTACCAGAGACATGACGTTCCGCCTGCGGAACCGCGTTTGCATTTTAATCTGGAATGGCGGATGGAATCATGGAGGATCGTCGCTCAGTATTGGCTGGTATCGGGCAGCCAGGATCATTCATGGATGAGATGCATTGCAGGGAGTTTGGCCTGGCAGGAGACGTGGCCCTAGTAGTGGTATGGAGACGAGACAACTGTATCATTGCTGTGAGTTGAGCCTGAGAGAGAAACACACACAGAGACAGAGAGAAAAAGTGCACGAGAGAGAGGAGGAAAGAAAAACAGAGAGATGAAGGGGGAGTGGGGGGTTAAGTGACAGATAATTTACTGAATGAATCTGAATTCCCAACACAAGGACCTCAAGTAAAGATACACAGCAGGGGGTGTAAATGACGTATGCTCCTGCCTATATTATAATCCCATTAGTCCCTGTCCCCTGGCTGTAGCTAAGGCACAACAAAGCATGTAACATGTAACAACTTTTATTTCTCTGGCTGACAGTCACTGCCTTTTTGTCTTGACTTCCATCAAATGTCTAGCTGCTGTTTCCAGAACATGTGTTGCTGTCTGATAGGGAAATAAAAGGGTCCGTCTCCAAGAGGCCAGTTAGACATTTCCTCTGCTTCTGTGCTAGGTGGTGTCTCCCTGTTGCAACTTGTAATAAACCGGAAAGATTTTGGATTAACTTTACCCTACGACTGCTCTCCTGTTTGTTCTCCTGGAAATTCCTATAACACTGAGCGTGAGAAAGAAGAAACAGCTATCTACCTGTACTTTGGGGTTCAGGCTAGGAGCTAAAGAGCCCTGTGGTGGGTTGGTGTGTGGTAGGGGATCCTGGCGGAGTGACTGACCCTCCCCCTCAAAACTCACTCCTACTGGTCTGTGTATACAACTCCCAAAGACAAAGCAGATTCCTCTACAACAGCACCTCACATGTACACAGACTCACTGGACAGGGTAGTGATTGCCGCCGGTCTGCCCGTGGTGGAGCTTGTCGTTCGAAGCTGTTCTTCCTCTCCTCTATCACTGCCTCTCTTTTCTCCACCTCTTTATCCTTGTCCTCCTGTTCTGCTGCTTTCTTGTAGCGGCCCATCCATGTGGCAAAGATGTTATCATCCTCCTCATCTCCCGCTTGTTGCTCCTCTGGCTCAAAGAGAATCCCATCTGGCTCCTCAGCATCAGAACCTTCTGGATAAATTAACACTATCCTCCAGTTCTGTTCCGATTCTATCCTCAGGTTCCATTAGAATTCTATCCTCCTTTTCTGTTCCGATTCTATCCTCAGGTTCCATTAGAATTCCATCCTCCAGTTCTGTTCCGATTCTATCCTCAGGTTCCATTAAAATTCTATCCTCCAGTTCTGTTTCAATTCTATCCTCAGGTTGGATATCCTCATCCTTGGGCTCTGTTACAATTGTATCCTCAGGGTCCATGATACCTGCCATGAGGGGCAGGGGGGAGTGGAGGCTCACTCAGGATCCAGGGAGTACCGGAGGAGGGCTGAAGTAGAATAGAGGCTGGGTCAGAGGGCTGGGTTGGGGCAGGGCTGGGACAGAGGGCTAGGTTGAGGCAGGGCTGGGACAGAGGGCTGGGACAGAGGGCTAGGTTGAGGCACGGCTGGGTTGAGGCAGGGCTGGGACAGAGGGCTAGGCTGAGGCAGGGCTGGGACAGAGGGCTGGGACAGAGGGCTAGGTTGAGGCACGGCTGGGTTGAGGCAGGGCTGGGACAGAGGGCTAGGTTGAGGCAGGGCTGGGACAGAGGGCTAGGTTGAGGCAGGGCTGGGACAGAGGGCTAGGTTGAGGCAGGGCTAGGTTGAGGCAGGGCTGGGACAGAGGGCTAGGTTGAGGCACGGCTAGGTTGAGGCAGGGCTGGGACAGAGGGCTAGGTTGAGGCAGGGCTGGGACAGAGGGCTGGGACAGAGGAAGGGACAGCGGGCTGGGTTGAGGTAGAGAGGAGTATAGATAGGCTAAGGTTAGAAGATGAGAAGATGGAGGCTATAGAAGAAGGATTTGCTGCTGCGCCTTTGTCCGATCACGTCGCTGCCTGTTTCCCTCTACCCAGATCAGTGGTGAGGTAGTTCTCTCTCTCATACTGTATCATCTGTTTGGTGTGTGTGGCTAAGCTGGACACCACAATACACTGCTAGGCCACAGTCCCAACAGCGTGTTAATAGCAGAGAATCCTCTGTAATCTGTTTAACGCGGGGCTGCCAGGGGGAGATGCAGGGAAAGGGGAGGAGCTTAGCGATATAGAAATGAATCCACAAAAACATATTGTTTTTGTGGATTAATTTGGGTAGAGAGAAGGAGAATGGGGAGACCAATGAAGAAAGGGTGAATAGAAAGGTGGTAGAGAGGTGGACGAATAGAGGGGTAACGGAGTAGGGGGATGAATAGAGGAGTAATGGAGTGGGGGGATAAATAGAGGAGTAACCGAGTAACGGAGTAGGGGGATGAATAGAGGAGTAACGGAGTGGGGGGGATGAATAGGGGTAACAAAGTAACGAATGGGGGTGAATAGAGGGGTAACAGTAATGGAGTGGGGGATGAATAGGGGTAACAGAGTAACGGAGTGGGGGGATGAATAGAGGGGTAACCGAGTAACGGAGTGGGGGATGAATAGAGGAGTAACCGAGTAACGGAGTGGCGGGATGAATAGAGAGATAACCCAGTAACGGAGCGGGGGATGAATAGGGGTAACAGAGTAACGGAGTGGGGGATGAATAGAGAGATAACCCAGTAACGGAGCGGGGGATGAATAGGGGTAACAGAGTAACGGAGTGGGGGATGAATAGAGAGATAACCCAGTAACGGAGTGGTGGGATGAAGAGAGAGATAACTGAGTAACGGAGTGGGGGATGAATAGGGGTAACAGAGTAACGGAGTGGGGGATGAATAGGGGTAACAGAGTAATGGAGTGGGGGGGATGAATAGAGGGGTAACAGAGTAACAGAGTGGGGGATGAATAGAGGGGTAACAGTAATGGAGTGGGGGGATGAATAGAGGGGTAATAGAGTAATGGAGTAGGTGATGATCACTTAAGTAGCTGCAATGAGCAGTAAGCATCTTACAAACAGTGAGAAGTTGGGCTAAAATTAGCCTTGCCAATGAACTTAAACGAGAGAGAGAAATACATGTTATCACACACAAACACAAAAAATAAAGCCAAAGCTGTCAGAATAACTTCATTGCAACCTGGTTTACCCACTGGCCTGTTTTTGTGTCTTGAGTCTGCCTGTTACTGTCTGTTAGTGTGTATGTCTCTGTTATAGTGTGTGTGTGCGCGTCCCTGTGCCGTCCACATGGAGGGTCAGAGGTGAAGTGCCCTCTCCAGTGTGGTGCCTCTTCTGGTGTTTCTTTCGGTCGCCATCTTGTGAGAAGCTTCTCCCACAGTCAGAGCAACTGTACGGTTTCTCTCCAGTGTGAATTCTCATGTGTGTGGTTAGTGTGTCCTGTTGAAAGAAACGTTTGTCGCAGCAGGAGCACTGGAGAGCTCTCTCTCCGTAATGGAACCTCCTCAGATGCCTCATCACTCCATCGGAGCGGGTAAAAGTCTTCCCACATACTGAGCAAGGATAGGCTTTCTTTTCAGAGAGTGGTAGCTCGTGTTTGCGCTTGTGTCTCCTGTACGTTGCATCGTGTCTGAAACTCTCCCCACACTCGTTGCAGAGGTAGGGTTTCTCTCCAGTGTGTATTCGCTGGTGATGTTTCAAACTATGTGCCTGTGTAAAACCCTCCCCACAGTGGGTGCATATGTATGGCATTTGTCCACTGTGTACTCTCTGGTGTCTTTCAAATTTTCCTTTGTGTAAGAACCGCTTACCGCAGTCAGAGCAGTAGAGGGCCAGCTCTTCAGTATGTACTGGCAAGTGTGTTGTTAGTTCTTCCAGGTCAGAAAAGCTCTCATCACACCTTGGACAGCCGTGAGGTTTCTTTTCCTTGTGTGTAAGGTGATTTTTTTCCAGATGTTTTTCAAGCTGCTCCAAATGGACAAAGCCTTTCACACAATCAGTACAGGGGTGTTTAAGTTTCTTCTTCTTTCTTTCATGTGTTTTCAGGTGTGATTTCAGATGATCTGTGCGGGTAAAACCTTTACCACACTCAGAGCAGAGGTACGGCCTCTCTGTCATATGAATTTTCTGGTGTGTTTTAAGATTATCCGAACGGGTATAACTTTTACCACAATCAGGGCAGATGTGACAAGGCTTCTGTTCTCCGGTATTTGAACTCTTGAGACGGTCCTCTGTATCGTGAGGCTCTTCTCCGTCCTCCTGTTTAATTTGCACCTGCAGTATATCTGTGTGTTGATTGTCCCTCTCAATATCAGCCATTGTCTCTGGAGTATCCTCCTGTAGCACTTGAAAGGAATCTTTTGATGATTCGGTCAAAAGGAGGACCACTTTTGGCCCAAAGTGAAGGGGGAGATTCTAGGATTCTGATGTGTTGTCCCAGGTAAGGTTCTCCCGCTGGTGGTGTGGTGGACAAGATCTGATAGGATCGTCTCACCAAATACCATGTAGTCACAGTCTTGATGTAAAAAAAGAAAATAAGAAAAACATGGTTAGCTAGTTCGTAGTTTGACAAAAGTAGGCAAATGTTTAGCCAGTTAGCTAGTTAGGTGCCTAATTTGGTTGATTATCAAAATCCATCAGCTGTGTTGTTGTTGTGAGTCGCAGAACGCACGCTGGCAATCTGCTCTATCAACTTCCGGTTCATCAAAAGTTTACAAGGAAACGAGCAGCTAGCCTTGCCTCTACAATCAACATTTGTAAGATACGACTAAAAGACGGCATACAAGATTTCTACGGGGAAGCAACATGGGTATGCATTAATGTAAAGATTGTGGCTAGGTAGCTATATAGCTTACTCTTTCTAATCAAGCTGTCGGTGGAAGCAGGCCGTTGTGGGTGTAGTTTAACGTAGCTAGCTAACGTTAGTTATCTAGCTAAAGTTCGCTTCCGCCGACATGAGTTATTTTCTCTAGTCTTGTTATCAAATATTTTAGACTAGCTGACGTTAGCTAGCTACAATTGCACACTCAATTTCAGTGCATCTCCTGCGAAATGTGGGATTAACTGTAAAATATAGTCATACGTACTTGCTTGGCAGTATCACTCGGGTGGTGCTGTGGCCTATGCACCAAGTTTGCCTGCTAGGAGTCATGGGTAAACTGCATACATTGAGCGTGTCTGAAAGTGGGCGTTGCGAAATAAGCGGGAGGATCAACAAAAGCGTAAATCTAACAGCTAATTGGGCAGATTTGTTGCCACTCAAGACCGTTTTGCGTGGCTGCTTCCTTGTAGCGTTTTAGCCAAACTCTGCATGGTCAATCCGATGTCTGCATTGGCCATGCAGCATTTACAGCGATATGTCCTCGGCAGAAGTCATTGCATTCATACCTGGAGTCCTGAGTGGCGCAGCGGTCTAAGGCACTGCATCTCAGTGTTAGAGGCGTCACCACAGGCCCTGGTTCGAATCCAGGCTGTATCACATCGGCTGTGATTGGGAGTCCCATAGGGCGGCGTACAATTGGCCCAGCGTCGTCCGGGTTTGGCCGGGGTAGGCTGTCAATGTAAATAATAATTTGTTCATAACTGACTTGCCTAGTTAATTAAAGGTGGACAAATATATATGTGTGTGTGTGTGTGCATTTATAACCAAGACCATAGTCTGTCGTTTCTAATGGCAACAAATTAGTCATAGTGGGCAGAGCCAAGCCCGAGCTAGCGAGATCCTATTGGCGCGTTCTAGCCAACATTGCATATTTCCGTTAGGGAACGCCTACTTTGAAATGCGCGTGTGCAATAACTCAATTCGCCTTTGCACTCCTAATAAATAACGTGTTTTTTAAAAACTTTAGCAAAGTGTAAAGTTTACAAAATTTAGTCCACTCTGTTCATAACATATTTTAGTTTTGGGAACAGAAAAACGTATTGCAATCAAATGTTTCATAAATTGAGAAATGTCGGCCAAAATCCATCTCGTTACATCTTCTCGCACTTCCATATTTGGTAGTGAGTGGAAACACCAAGCGAATGCTTCACATTTATACATCCGGTGAAATATCTCTAATTGTTCTGTGTTCATATTTCTTGCGCTTCGCGGAATAGCGCAAAGCTGTTGTAAAGGAAGTCTTCTTCTACGGTATTTTGGCGATCGCGCAATTGAATGTGCATCCCGCCACCTACTGTGCGGGATGTAAACAGGACCCCCGTCCAAACATATCTGATCCCCCTGCTAAAAAATAAAACAGATCTGATCCCTACACAGGCTCAAGGGGAACCTGGGAGGGCGGTTCTTCCGGCACCAGTACCCCTCGCAATTCTTCCCAGCACACACTTGAAACATGGCCAAATAATTTACAATTCTTACACAGCAGTGGTTTGGGGAGGAAAGCTCTGACAGAGTATCTTACATAACCAAGCTTCACATGCTGACCTATTTGCACTTTATAAAAAAACAACAGGACCGACAGACTTTTAAAAATTTTCTCCATTCAGAACATTTGTCTTCACCAGTTTTGCTCGACGCGCTGCTTGATTCGAACTCAGCATCCACATCTGCCATCTTTTCTGCCACCTTAATTATCCTAACCAGTTTAGCTAAAAGGAAGCAGTTAGCAGTCACGCAAAATGACATTGAGTGGCAACTGCCCAATTAGCTGTTATATTTCCATATACCCACTTTTGTTGACCCTCCCACTTATTTCGCAACGCCCACTTTCAGACAATCAATGTATGCAGTTTCTCATACTTGGCCAGCAGTGGAGGCTGCTGAGGGGAGGACGGCTCATAATAATGGCTGGAACGGAGGAAATGGAATGGCATGAAACACATTAAAACCATGCCATTACCACGAGCCCGTTCTCCTCAATTAAGGGGCCACCAACCTCCTGTGTTGGCCAGCACAGCTCACAGTGTAGCTCTGGTCCAGGGCGTTAAGCACATCCCTCTAATGCCCTGGACCAGAGCTATTCACAGTGATGACCAGTGGTGTGATTCCTGGATATGGTGAAATGTGTACTGTTTGAACACTTGCATCTCACCTAACGTCCATCCTTCTTTAAAGTAAGCACTGCTGTACTATTAAGTAAGTAAGTAGCCTTGCATGAGTCTATTTCCTGTTTTCTGATGCGTGAGGCAGCTTGATGTGTACTCCCTTTGGACAGGACATTAGTCTATCGCAGGTCTTTACCCCCAATCCATTGCTGAGTGCCAAGCAGAGATGCATCTGGTCCCATTTTTACAGTCTTTGGTGTGACTTGGTTGGGGATCAAACGCCTAACATTCCATCTCAGGGTGGACACTCCAGAAGTATTCAAACAGGGCAAATGTGTGCTTTGTGTAGCCTGCCTGTCTATACTTACCTCCCCCTCCTTCCCCACAGATGGCCCCCTCCCTCTGTCTTCTCTGAGACTCCTGGTGCCACCGCTGCGTCTGATGTCTGCGGTCATGTGGCAGGTGGTGGGGCGGCGGAGTTTGGAGCATTATGGGAAGCTGGAGGACTTTGTGTGTTTGGTCACAGAGACCGTTCCAGAACTACTGACTGACAGGCAGAGAGCATTACTGCTTCTAGGCCTCAGAGCAAAGGTGTGTGTGTTTCTTCCAGCAGTAACCTACACAGTATTTTCCATGTGCTGCAAATCAGAAGTTCACCTCTGTTGTAAAGTGTTGCACAGTGTTGTAATTTTAAACGGACCTCCTGATCGATCCATCTAGCAGATGTCCCAGGAGTGGATAGTTGAGGATGTCGCCCCAGAACTCATCCAGACTCACCTGGACAGGATCCAGTCCATCTGTCTGACAAAGGTGAGAGAGAGGGCTCATGGGAACTGGATTTTTACAGCCTGCCTTTTACTGAACCTATAGAGTGATAGGGTGGAGTAAAGGGAGGGAACCGAGTGCCAGAATGGGGACACACCTTTTCTGAGTGCTGAGAGGGAGGCGTTTGGCCCTGACACACACTAAGGTATGTGTCTGTTGTTTTTACAGTCCAGTGACAAGGCCTTTGAGGATGCCAAAGCCAGGCTCATGGCGTACACCCAGAGGACTCCAGGAGATCAATGGACTGTAAGAAAATGAATCTTTCTTCACTTGAGTAACATGCAGCAGAGCAAGTGACAGCACTGTACTAAACTCTGAGTTCAGTGAAGAATTGTTCTCCCTCTCTCTCTACTATCTCTCTGTCTACTATCTCTCTCTCTGTACTATCTCTCTCTCTCTACTATCTCTCTCTCGGCTATCTCTCTCTCTGTACTATATATCTCTCTTGCTACTATCTCTCTCAGTTTGGTCAATACTTTAATGCAGAGCTGGAGTCTCTGGTGTGTGTGTTCCTCTCCAGACTGGAGGAGCTGCTGCCAGTACCAGACTTTAAACAGGTACACAGTGACCGGCAACCGCATGTCAACCATCAACTTCACTACTAAGAGACTATACAAGCTACATATTGACCACATTTACCAACCACACTTTGACCACCACACATCTCCCCCCTGTGTTCCCCAGGCTGCTTCCTGGCTTGACTCTGTCCCTGGTGGTGTGGATGAATGTCTGCAGTCTATCCCCCACAGTGACAGCCTGAGGTCTGTGCTGCAGAGCCAAACGTGCTGCCGGGAACACCTGATAAATAGAGGTACGTCACCAACCCTGCAGAAATCACCAACCCAGTCATAGTCTGTAGTCTCAGTTGTTTTAAAAGTCCCAAAAAATGTATTTGAATTGTTTACAACTGTGCTTCTTGCTTGTCTTGTGCAGACTCCAGCCCATCCCAGACCAACCTCCTCAGCTCTCTACCTGTTTGTCTTCCAAATTTGATGGTGTTCCGTCCCTCTGCCAACTCTGACAGGGAGTCAGAACCCTTCCCTGAGGAAAGGATGGATGAAGAGAGAGGAGAAGAACAGGAGAAGGTCTGCATCAAACGAGAGGATGACGAGAAATCGAAAGTAGACGAGCTGATTGGTCAAGACCAGGAATCAGCCAACAGAGTCGCAGGGGAAACGGAAACGTCCAACCTAGGGATTATGGGTTTCATTGTTCAGAGCCAATCTATAATGATTATCCCCCAGCCGGGCCAGCACTCTCTTGCTGTCGTCTCCCAGTCTGCACCCACTCTCACCCTGCCTGTGGCCTGCAGGGGGCAGACTGCAGTCAACTCTCCCTCAGGACAGAGCAGGCCCTCGCCAGAGAGGAACACTGTTCCTGTGAGCAGCCAAAAGCCCCAGGCCTCACCGGGGAGGTATGTGTGGTCAGTATGTGTGTGTGTGTTAGGAATGCAGTAGCGTGACAGTAAGTATGGACAGATTGTATCAGAATGGGTGTTTTGAGTGGTAAGTGTGTGTGTGAGTGGTAGTGTGATGATGGACAGAGTGTGTGTGTGTGTCTAACACCACACTGAGGAGGAAAGTGTGTTTGGGAGTGTGTGTGGAATGCAGTAGCGTGACAGTAAGTATGGACAGATTGTATCTTCTTGTGTGTTTTTAAGTGTACATTATTTGAACAGTGTCGAAACGTGAACTGTATGTGAGTATTAGGTAAATGATGAATGATTAACATGACATGTTATTTCCCACCTCAGCATCATCCCAGAGTCGTCTGATAAGTCTGTAGAATCTATTAGGGTGGATAATGACACAGGTGAGTGTCTTATACCCTCCTAACCACCTGCAGCTCACAGGAGGCTGCTGAGGGGAGGACAGCTCATAATAATGGCTGGAACAAAGCAAATGGAATGGCATCAAACACCTGTGTGTGGTTTATTTGATACCATTCCACTCCAGCCATTATCACATGCCCGTCCACCCCACCAGCCTCCTGTGCTGCAGCTCCCTATCAGGTGTACGCATAAGATTCCTATTTTGTCCTCCATTACAAACTCCATTTCCCAATATCCTCTCTGGTTATCCTCTCGTGTGCATTTAAAAAAAAATGTACGTAGTTCTGTCCTTGAGCTGTTCTTGTCTATTAATGTTCGTGTTATGTCATGTTTCATGTTCTGTGTAGACCCCAGGAAGAGTAGCTGCTGCTTTCACAGCAGCTAATGGGGATCCTAATAAAATACCAATTACTTCTCACCTTCTCTTCCTGTTTCCTCACAGACAGCCCCACAGGGGAGTCATCATCTTCCGAGACGCTCCCGTCTTGCATATCCCACAATCCCCGGCGTGTTGCCCACAAGTGCCCGACATGCGGGAAGTGTTTCATCTACCGTTCCCAGGTGCTGCGTCACCTGACCACACACTCGCGAGGCGGCCGCTACAAATGTGCCCAGTGTGGTGTTGGCTTCCCAACACCCTGGAGCCTGAACGACCACAAGCGCTCTGTGTGTGTCAACGCCACCTTCGACTGCGCCCAGTGCGGGAAGCGGTTTGCGTCGCTCCGTGAGCAGTACCGTCACCGCCTCACCCACAAGACCAACACCTGTTTTCAATGTGGGGCGGGCTTTAGGACCCAGCTGGAACTGACCCGACACCACAAGACCCACTGGGCCCAGCCGCTGCACCAGTGCTGCCTGTGCGGTAAACGCTTCCGCCTCCTCTCCAGCCTGACCAATCACAAGCAGACTCACTCTTCCGGCGGCGGCTTCGCCTGCACCCAGTGCGAGCGTGTGTTCGGCTCGGCGAAGGAGCGCGACGCCCACCGGCAGATGCACCGCGTACCCAAACTCGTCTGTCCTGTTTGCGGCGAGACATTCACCTCGCAGGCCAAACTCATCAAACACCAGCAGACCCATCCGGTCCCAGAGGGGAGCGAGGGCCAGAGGTACAAGTGCCGTTACTGTGAGGAGACGTTTACAGGCCTGACCCTCATGAGGATCCACCAGAGAAGCCATCTTGTGGACAGACCTCATCAATGTGACCAGTGTGAGAAGAACTTCACTACTCTGGGGTCCCTCCAGTCCCACCTCAGAACCCACTCGGAGGAGAAGCCCTTTCTCTGCGCCCACTGCGGCAAGCGCTTCCGGACCAAAGACGGCATGGAGGGACACCTCCGGATCCACACGGGCGAGAAGCCCTTCCACTGCTCCTACTGCGGGAAACGCTTTACGGCGCTCGCCGGGTTGAACGTTCACGTGCGGCGGCACACGGGTGAGAGGCCGTACGTGTGTGAGGTGTGCGGAAAGGCGTGGCCCTCTGGTGGGGACTTGCAGAAACACATGCGCTGTCACACAGGAGAAAGACCTTACAGCTGTGTTGACTGTGGGAAGACATTCTCCATATCCTGTCACCTGACAGAACACATGAAGACACACTCAGGTCAGAACCAGGAGCTTGTAGTTAAAGGGATAGCTCGGATTTTGGCAATGAGGCCCAAAGAGTTCGATGAAGTTGTGGATACCATTTTTATGTCTCTGCGAGCAGTTTGGAGGAAGTTGCTAACTAGCGCTATTGCATTTGCTAAGTCCCTGTGTAAGAATTTCCACAACAATACCCATAGACTTCCAGTCATTACGCTAATGCTAGTTAGCATTGGCTCGCGAACTACCTCTAACTTCCTTCATACTGGACACAGAGACATAATAATATCATCTGACTCTGGGGAAGTAGATAAAGGGACAACATCCCGAAGTATCCCTTTAAGGGGGCCGTTGATTTAACAATTTATATGGTGTATATGAATGATACTTTTGTCATTTCTCCAAGAAATGCTAAACATGTTTGTACTTTCATATGTGATGCAGGACATATGCAGTGCGTTTATGCATTTGTGATCGATGATAATAAAACAATTTAATTGTAGTTCTGTGTAATCTGAAGTAACTCTGTGTAATCTTGATTTATAGCCCTTATACTGTCCCGTCCCTCAGGTGAGAAGCCATTCTCTTGTCCAGAGTGTGGGAAGAGCCTGAAGAGGAAGTTTGATCTGAAGAAGCACCTGTTGACTCACTCTGGAGTGCGTCCGTACCCCTGCCCTCACTGTGACAAGAGCTACACCCGCCGCACACACCTCAACAGGCACCTACAGAAACACTCGGCCGAGCTGTTAGCAGCAGCATTGTAGCCAGCATCATTTGCCCATGGATGGACATCTCAATAGTATTCTGTCCCTGAAATAACAATGGGCTCCCATCACCAAGATTCTGATTTGGAATTCAATGACTTCGAGACTAGAGGAACAGAACGTTCTGCCTGTGGATGGCAGGGGTAAGCAATGTCTCCCTGCTGGTTGAGATCAAGGGACTTTTCCTGATTCATCTTGTGTTAATCAAGAATATGATTTGTGTGTGGTCTGACTGTAGAATCATTATCAAATAGACCTAAAGCAATTTCTGTCTCCTATGTCGTGGCCTCATTTGTTGGTGAAACAGTTCATTATAAAATAGTTGACTGATGGGTAACTGTTGCCTGAATAATGCCTCTTCAATTTATATCCTGTCTGTAATTCAGTTTAATATTTCTTCTGTGCTTTGATAAAACCTATCCCAAGTTCTACCTGTGTTGGCATTCTTCTTCCTTACCTATGACTGCTGGTGGTGATAATATGCCCTTATAAAGTCATGTTTCAGGCAGCGTAGTTAATATCAAATGCAATGTTAATCAATTGTATTTATTGTTAAGAAATTTGGTGATAATACATTGAAAAAATCCTATATTTACATTACAAAAGAGATCAAACAAATTACAAGTCTGAATATTGTACTAACATCTCATCTCCATAGTACAGTATATAATTGAGATGGGTACTAAAGCAAAATATGCACAAACTCAATGACCCGTTATATAGCTTAATTATTTGTGACACTAGCCAACTCATTTATTTTCATTTATTTATAAAGTAAATGAAAATACACATTTAAAATGAATAAAATAAGGAAAGACCCCCATGCTGCCACCATACCAGAACCTCCAAGAAATTCAAAAAACCTGAGCTCCCGTCTCTTCAGGTTACTGGTATGTGGTCAAGCCCTAGCTACAATACACTGTTACTATGTGGTCAAGCCCTAGCTACAATACACTGTTACTATGTGGTCAAGCCCTAGCTACAATACACTGTTACTATGTGGTCAAGCCCTAGCTACATTACACTGTTACTATGTGGTCAAGCCCTAGCTACATTACACTGTTACTATGTGGTCAAGCCCTAGCTACATTACACTGTTACTATGTGGTCAAGCCCTAGCTACAATACACTGTTACTATGTGGTCAAGCCCTAGCTACAATACACTGTTACTATGTGGTCAAGCCCTAGCTACAATACACTGTTACTATGTGGTCAAGCCCTAGCTACAATGCACATTCCAGCTCAAGGTGTTTCACACCGGCATTACAGGCGAGTCAACCTGTGACTCAACCCAAAGTGGTTTAGTGGTGAAAACCCCTTCAGGCGTCATTCCTTAAAGCAGCAGTCAGCAGTTGAAACAAAACCAAAGCGTATTCTCTGCCCGTTTCAGTAAAAAGCTGAGGGACGGGGCTAGAGAAATGTTAACACTCAAATTCATAGGCACGGCTAAGGAGTAACCAGCCATGATATCAACATTATAGCTTGAACCATATTTTGAAGCTACTGTTTATAGTGTTTGTTACCATGTACTTTGTTAACAAACATTGGAGTAAAACAAGCTTATATATTTTGGGTTCTGATGGGGTACGACAGTTGAACTAAGCTCATGATGAATGTTTAAGTCATATTCGCCAAGAAACAATGGGTACATATTAATCATTTACAAGTCCAAAAATGTATGTAACAACTGCAGATTGCCCCTTTAAGGTAGACGATCACATGGTTACCTCAAAATACACTACACTGTAGCGAACAACATTCACTGTTTCATTGAAACAACTGACATCTGCCATACATACGATGGCAAATCATTTCTACGTAGACTGGACTGTCTGACTGACAGTGTTTCTGGACAGGAGATTGCATCCTACTGGGCAGCAGACCGGGCCTGGTAGCCTTTCCCCTTCAGGATACGCCGCACCTAAGAGAAACAACCAGAGGCACATTATTACAATACAGTCCCATCTTGTTGAAGTGTGTGTGTGTGTGTGTGTGTGTGTGGAATGTCTGCCAGTCTAACACGTGAACTTGTGTGTTCTTCCTGTTGTGTTTTTACTGCGTCTCTGTGTTTGCGTCTCAGACAGACATTAATAGTAATTGATAAAAGGTTCTCAGTCGACTTGCCTGGTTAAATAATGATTACATGATAGTAAAACAACGACATGGGAATATTCACCTGAAAGATAGATACAAGAACACTGAAATGCTCCCACAGAGGGAGGATTCAACCGTGTGCTGGTATCTTATATATATTTTTCCAGGCAATGGCATCAACGTAGAACCATGCTGTACTTTTTGTACCTGATTTATGGATGTGCTTACACTCTTAGAAAAAAAATACTATCTAGAACCTAAAAAAGGTTATTCAGCTGTCCCCATACGAGAACCATTTGAAGAACCCTTTTTAGTTCCAGGTAGAACCTTTTTGGGTTCCGCGTAGAGCCATTTCTACAGAAGGGGACACACCCGAAGAACCATTTTGTGGCATTATTCACCTGGTCTCCGACGGGCCCTTCAGCCACCAGCTGGGCAGGCTGTTCATTCTCCAGGTTCTTGGAGCTGGGGTCGGCCCCTCTCCTCATCAGCAGTTTCACAGCATCTACCTGAGTCAAGCGACCATGCACAGAACTGGCAAAGTGCAGCGCTGTGTTTCCACTGAATGCCTGGTAGACAGAACTCATGTTAGAGGGTTTAGTTAACTTACCTCCTGATGACCAAAAAACAATGAACAATGGGAACACTGTTTGTCAGCTCAGAATTTGAGCCAGCACGCCGATTTGTTATCATGTTTGTTTTCCAGAGAGAGGCGAGACCTCACCTTGACATTAGGTACTGTAGCAGTATCTCACCTTGACATTAGGTACTGTAGCAGTATCTCACCTTGACATTAGGTACTGTAGCAGTATCTCACCTTGACATTAGGTACTGTAGCAGTATCTCACCTTGACATTAGGTACTGTAGCAGTATCTCACCTTGACATTAGGTACTGTAGCAGTATCTCACCTTGACATTAGGTACTGTAGCAGTATCTCACCTTGACATTAGGTACTGTAGCAGTATCTCACCTTGACATTAGGTACTGTAGCAGTATCTCACCTTGACATTAGGTACTGTAGCAGTATCTCACCTTGACATTAGGTACTGTAGCAGTATCTCACCTTGACATTGACGATAGACAGAGAGTCTGGCTGGTCGAGGAAGATGCGTAAAAGCTCCACATTGGCCTCCTGAGAAGCCATGTGCAGGGAGGTGCGGCCACTTTTATGATCCTGTTGGAAAAAGACACAAGTACGGTCAGACTGTATGGATGGGCTATGCTGCCAAAGAATGATACGCAAAAATCATAAATGAAAAGATTCTCAACCTCTAGCCTGGTTTCAGATCTGTTTATGATGCCTTGCCAACTCCAATGACCGTAGGAGTTGGCAAGGTTGGAGTTGACAAGGCATTAGACAGATTTGGGACCAGGGTACTCAAACTCACCTTAGTTGCACAGGAGGCTCCCATGAGCAGCAGTGTGGTGACACACTGCCTCAGTAGCTTCCTTCTCTGCATCAACTCCACCTCCCCAGGGGACTGGGGGGTCGCCGCCATACGGCCCAACTCCTGGACAACCGCATTGTGAGACCGGACCGCTGTCTGAAGAGGAGTTAGGCCTGGAGAGAAAAGCAGGTTGAGGCATTGGGGAGGTAGTATTTATTTTGCCGTTATGACGGTTAAATAATGTTGACTGTCGTAGTTTGCGACTCAGCCTTGGGTTGAGACACAGGTTACCTCACCTGTTTTATTGTATAGAGGATTATGAGCAATCCTGACAGGTCATAGTTCTGAGCAACTCTGACTCACCATCATAGTTGACTTCTTCCACACTAAGCTCCTGCCCTTTACCCTTCAGAGCTCTTTGGATGGTCTATGGGAAGAGAGAGAGTGTGAAGGAAAATGTTAAACAGGGGGATAAAGGGCAGATGGGTATAACAGGAATAACTTTTGATTTCAATTTAAAAAACACACACACACTTGTGTTAAGGTACAACTGTGGAATTAGCTAGTCATGGTAAAATATGTCATCGCTAACGACGACAATGTCAATGTTTAGTTCTAGAGATCTAAAAGAGATAGTATATGCCAGCCATTCATCAGCAGCGCCTGTTCTTCCTTAATGCAATAGTATCCGACAACAGGAACTGTTGTGAGAGTCATCCAGGACCAGTTGAGTAACAGATTAATAGGCGTTAATGATTGGGAGGTTTAGCGTGCCATGTTCTGTTGACGGTTAATGTTTGATAGGCTGGGAGTGCATTTGCCGTGACCTTTTAGCAGAAGCACATCTGTTGTTAAACCAGTTTTTCAAAGAAAGGGGGATTTTGTCCCAGTGTTGTTTTGAGGAAATGCTCTGTGATTGGCTGGCTGTTATATATATGTTATGAGCTGATGAGGAAGTCACTGCCTGCGATCTAACCCGATACAGAACAACTGTTGCTATGGGACACAAAAAAACATTCCAACATTCCAAGTCAGGAGGAACATCAAACACAGTGAGACAAAATTCCAATTGAAAGATAAAATCACTGAAAAAGGGCACCGTTTATCACAGATAATCAAGATGGCAACATTTCAGTGAAACCTATAAATCCATTCATTGAGTCATGAGCCAAATTTGCATAGATTCTTATCAAAATGGCATCAGCAAGTTGCTGACAGAGCTCTTCTGATTGTGCATACATCACCTGAGTTCTCTACACTTTTTTTGTTCCACTTGGGCATGAGCGTGCAGGGGGGTAAATCACCCCGCCTTATTTCCATATACTGGAAGCCTAGAACAATCGACCATTGACAACCAAACTGTGGTTTTACTTCTTGAAACTAGCAGGGGTAAAATACCCTGAAAACCAAGGTTGCACAGTGCAGAGGACATACTGTATCAGACTATGTTCAAGTCATCTGGTGAAGATATAAAAGGATCGTTGTTCAGGCGATCATAAACCTAGCTTTTCCATTCATACATTAACAAACACAAGGCTCCTGGTAAAAACGTTAACTTTGTTTGCTGTGATTGGAACCAGTGTTATTAAAAGAGAGAACTCACATCCCTACAGCTCAGTGTTTTCCCTGACTTCTCTTCCAACCACTATTTCCTTCCTCTAGTGCCAAGACGTTGATTAAAGTTGCCAAACCTTATGTCTTATAATAATAATAATAAAAACAGAGATTGTGTTCAACAATCATCATGTTTTCAGACCTTTATTCAAACCTTTCATACCATAGTCTCTGTATGATGAGGTCTTTTCACTTTAGTTGTGAAAACCCGACCCTAGGCAACACAGTGAGTAGGATGTGGTTTCAATGATGGACTCTTTTGGCAAAGAGGAACTAAGTCACTGCCTACATTGATAAGGGAAAACTACATCTGGGGTTTTGCCTCACAAATCCAGGGGCAGACATGCCAGAACAACGTGATTCAAAACCAAAGTTTGCAGGCACAACCTTTGCAGTTGTTTTAGTTCAGGTAGTTGATGCAAACTAGCCACTTGTGAAATGCACTCATTAAAAATAACCTCTGATCTCCATATTGCTAGCTACTATTTAGTATTTTATTCAAGCTGATAAAGTAGTGACGTAGGCAGTTCCTCTATACCAAAAGAGTCCATCACTGAAACCAGACCTTAGTCACTGTATTGTTTACACTGTATTGCTTACACTGGTCTATGTGCATGACACTTCCCTGACTATCTTTTATTTGTATTTAATTCATTTTCATTTAACTAGGAAAGTCAGATAAAGAACAAATTATTATGTTATAATGACGGCCTACCCCGGAAAAAACCTCCCCTAACCCGGATGACGCTGGGCCAATTGTGCGCTGCCCTATAGGACTCCCGATCACAGCCGGTTGTGATACAGCCTGGGATCAAACCAGGGTCTGTAGTGACACCTCTAGCACTGAGATGCAGTGCCTTAGACCGTTGCGCCACTGAGGAGCACTGGGTTATCTAACTGCTAAGGTTGACTGGCTGCAGTGATGCCTCAAACAGAAGTTGTGAAATACAAGTTATAAGGCCAGAACATGACGTGGTCAGATTAAATCCAGAGCCCCTATTCATATCACACTCTTAGTATGTGCCACAGTGGGAAAGTCAAAGACCTGGAGAGTGAGAGCGTGGCCCTTCTCTGCACACACATGCAGAGGGGAGCGGCCCCAGCAGTCAGTGGTGTTGATCTGAGCACCCTGGGCCAACAGGTCCTGCACTATCAGATGTTGATTGGCTGCAACGCTCAATTGAAGGGCACTCTGGGTACAAAACAAAAGACAAAAAAGATCAAATGTTGAAAATCCTCCTTTTCAGATGATATCCCAGTTGTAATCATAACTGCGCCCTTGTGGCCAATTCCAAATCAACCCATAGCCACTAGCTCCTAGGCACTAGTGTGTGTGTGTGTGTGTGTGTGTGGCAGAAGTCTCTGGGGCTAGGGGTCCATTTAGAATTGGGCGTGAGAATGTAAATCCTTACCTGGCCATTGTGCTCCTTCATATCCAGCATGCCGACAGTAGCCATCTTGCTGGCCAGCACATAAGCTAGAGCCCTTCTGCCCTGTGCCACAGCTATGTGCAAGAATCTGGCAACACAGAGATAAAAAAAATCTACACTAAGACAAAAGGGTTCCAAAGGGGTTCTTCGGCTCTCCCCATAGGAGAACTCCCTTTGGTTCCATATAGAACCCTCTGTGGAAAGGGTTCTACATTGAACCCCAAATGGTTCTACTTGGAACCAAAAGTGTTCTATATGGAACCAAAAGGGGTTCATCAAAGGGTTATCCTATTGGGACAACCGAAGAACCCTTTTAGGTTCTAGATAGCAGCTTTTTTCTAAGAGTATAAATGTCTGGCAAGCATAGGTCACATGATGGATTAGAACAGTGGTCACTAACATCCTTGTTCCTGGAGAGCTACAGGGTGTGGCAGGTTTGTGTTCAAACACTGTGCTAGGCTGGAACAAAACCCTGCACACCCGTACCTCCCCAGGACCAGAGTTGGAGGCCACTGGGTTAGAAAAATAACTGAGTTGAGTATGCATAGTTGCTTAGATCTACAAAAGGCAAATGTATACAAGGGGTTGATGAATACTACACAAACTGACGTGTCTCCATCATTATCCTGGCTTGTGAGCATCTCGGGGGTGAGCCCTGCCAACTTCTCCTCTTCCTGTCGTATCTGCCATTGAAAGAAGGACGTCGGCTCCCCTTCAGCAAACTGAGCCAATGGCCAAACACCCTTTGGGGTTAGCGGGGCTATGAAAGGCTGGGGGACATAGGAGTTTCCCATTGCTTGTGGCATGTGGGTTTGAGGGTAGAGGGACTGATAGTCGATGAGGCTGAAGGGGTCAGGGAGGGTCTCTTGTGGGGAGGTCTCTGATTTCATGGACTCATATCCAAGTTCCATGAAGTCAATGTCCAGTGTGCGTCCCTCTGGAGGGCTCAGACTCTGAAAGAGAAGTGGATGGTAAATACTTAAAAGGGCTAATCTGCAGATGATACATCCATTTTTGGACTTGTAAATTAACTGTATGTACCCATTGATTATTTTTTTTAAATGTTTTATATTTAACTAGGCAAGTCAGATAAGAACAAATTCTTATTTACAATGACGGCCTACCCCGGCCAAACTCGGACGACACTGGGCCTATTGTACGCAGCCCTATGGGACTCCCGATTACGTCCGGATGTGATACAGCCTGGTTAAACTATCATTTTGATATCATGGATGGTCAGTCCTTACATCCATTGCTCAGTCTATACATTTGAGAGTGGTTACATTTCTCCAGCCCAATCCCTCAGAGGTTTAGAATGAGAACACTTTGTTATCGTTTCAACCAATGATTGGGATTGCTGCTTTAACTACATTTCCTGTCATGAAAGGTCAACAATGAGGAAGAAAGATATTTGTAGTTGGGTTCCTTCCACTCCAAAACAACAGAGTTTATATGAGACACGCATGCAAAACCTAATAATCTATATGCATGATAACATTGCCAAACTGTATTCCTAATTTTGAGTTCTGGAATAGCCCTCAGGGTGGAGGCGGTAACTCAGTCTCACTGGGATTTACCCGGAGGGGAATTGAGCAAGTGAAGTGACATCAGACTACACAGAAAAGGAGAAATGGAATTAGGCTATTGAAGTGGTCGGTCATATCACACAATATAGTTTGGAGCTATAACAATGTGACCTGCATGAGAGTTTGTGGTTTTCACTAGTTCTTCATTAGCTAAACTAGAGGAATATCCCTGGATTTATTTAACCTGGGTCTATGAAACCAACCCTAGCCTGAACACCAAGAACCGTGGGAAAAGTTAAAGGGGACTCAATTAAAATAACATTAGAACCAAAAGCAAACAATTACCAGGATTGCCTTTGCAGTAGCAAGTCTTTTAGCAGGTGAATCGGTTATCAAGCTGAAGTCCCCAGTCCTCTTATGCCCTTGAAGAAGGGAGGTCAACTCTACACGATAACGAACAAAAAAAAACATTTGCACATGATATTATAATGTACTGTATCTACAGTATTTCTGGATAATATGTGTTGATAAAACGTTAATATTACCTGTGTATTCTCCCTCAGAGTGTTGCTGGACATGAAGAAAAACAGAGATCATGAAAATATGGACAGATGTTAGCTTGCATATATTTTGCTTACCATAATATTTACACAAACTAGCAGAACAATAACATAACATAATTTACCTGTACATTTTGGTTGCTAAGGCGCTTCTGCATGATGAGTTCTTTCACTGTATTCTTCACCCGTACACCTTGGAAACGGCCAAAAGACCGCACCTCACTCATGGAACACTCTGCAACAGGTAGAAATAGGACCGATGAGAATCTCTGATCCCAAGACAAGTTTGAAATAAACACTAATTTTGATTAGTTTGCTATTGAGGCAAAAGTGGTTGTGTTGAATTAAAGGTACACTCAGCAATCCATAAAATGCTCATTTGCAAAAAGCCATTGATGTATGATATATCTATAGTGGTAGGATACATTAATACAGTTCCTGGGAACTCTGCCTGCCAAGTTCAAGCACAGGAGCTCAAATACTCAATGTTATTCAACAGGGCGTGGAAGCTACAAAAAGAGGCATGTCCATATAGTCGTTGAAGTTGCTTGATCTGCACAGATGATTAAATCTCATTATGTCTGGAGAACTGTCTCAGAAGTCAGGCTTTATCGACATCAGAATCTCAGGTATTCTAAACAACTCAGAAACACAACCTTCATACTGCAGTGTATAAAGAAACATTCTAAAATGGGCAAGACGACCTGGAACGCGACCTCACACTTCCCCTATTTCCACAGCTAGCGGAGCTCATGCCAAATGCACACTTATCTACAACCTTCACCAAATGACAGTAACTGTTCACTTTCCTCTGCCATTCAAATAGCACAATGTATCTACCTTGCTCTTCCATTGTACAGTGCTATTATAGGTCTAAATATGATTTAGGGTCTAACCATGATCAGTGGTGTAAAGTGCTGAAGTAAAAATGTTTAAAACTACCACTTAAGTCGTTTTTTTTTTTTTTTATCTGTACTTTTTATATTTTTTTGACAACTTTTACTTTACCACATTCCTAAAGAAAATTATGTACTTTTTACTCCATACATTTTCCCTGACAACAAAATGTACTCGTTACATTTGGAATGCTTAGCAGGACATGAAAATGGTCTAATTCACACACTTCTCAAGAGAACATCCCTAGTCATCCCTACCGCCTCTGATCTAAATGATGTCTATGTGGGAGTGTGCCCCTGGCTATGCGTAAATTTAAAAAACAAAAAAGTGGTGCCATCTGGTTTGCTTAATATAAGGAATTTGAAATGATTTATACTTAACTATATTTTAGCAATTACATTTCCTTTTGAAACTTGAGTATATTTAAAACCATATACTTTAAAACTTTTACTCAAATAGGATTTTACTGGGTGACTGACTTTTCTTGAGTGAATTTTCTATGAAGGTATCTTTACTTTTACTCAAGTATGACAATTGGGTCATTTTTCCACCACTGCCCATGATCAGTAATCCTCCGTGTCACTAACGCAATGTTCTTTTCGGTGTTCCAGAAGTAGGCTAATAAGGAAGTAACCATTAACTTCAAAAATTATTATCGGATAATATAAAGTAGCCAGCCTATCATTATTAACACAATAGTCTGCTTAGAGGAAAAATAACAACAATTACAAATATGTGTATTGATTTCTAAAAGTGAGGGTTTTATTTTACCGTTCGTGGCACTGTCTGCAGTTGGCGGAGTCGGGCTCCCAACCTTTCCCCAGCCATCAAACTCGTTTGGCGCACAGAGAGAGTTGTTGATCTCCGTTGCAGGTGAGGTATCCTGGTAAAAAGACCCCAAATACACGGGGCTCGTTACAACAGTCCCTGGATGCACAAGATTCAGGCCGTTCTCGATAATTCTGTCGATGATCATGTTGCGCTCAGAGCTAGATCACTATGTATGCACTATCAAGAGTTCTAATGGAGTTTGTTCCCGTTTGGATCATGTGACTACTGTACCTTCAGAAGCGCACAAAAGCGAGTGCGCTTGCAGCCTACTTGAATTACGCATTGGGCGCGTTCCAGATCTGCCCGAGGACGTTCTACAAAAGTAGCCTATACCGGAACAGAGCAAAGCATCATAAATAGAATAGAAAACAATCTTTATTGTCCATTTTCACAGAAGTGGGATCAGTCACCATCCCACCTCTGACACCAGTGTATCCAACACTCACAAGCATGTAGGCTAGACCAAAGAAACCATTGAAAAAATGGTCAGTTCAACTTAAATACAATTGTATTGGTCACATGCACCGAATACAACAGGTGTAGACTTTACAGTGAAATGCTTACTTACGAGTCCATTCCCAACCGTGCAGTTAAAAAGTAAGACACATTTTTGCTAAATAAAAAAGGAAATAGTAAAACAATATTGAGGCTGTAGACAAGGAGTACCAGTATGGAGTCAATGTGCCGGGGTACGAGGTAGTTGAGGTAGTTGAGGTAATACAGTATGTACCTGTGGGTAAGGGTAAAAGTGACTAGGCAATCGGGATATATAAACAGTAAACAGTAGCAGCAGCATATGTGAAGTGTGAACATGTGTCTATGTGTGAGTGTGTGTGTGGCGTCAAAATGTGTGTGTGTGTGTGTGTGTGTGTGTGTGTGTGTGTGTGTGTGTGTGTGTGTGAGTGAGTTGGAGTGTCAGTCTGGAATGTGAGCATGTGGGTAGAGTATAGTGAGTGTGTGAGTGAGTTGGAGTGTCAGTCTAGTATGTGAGCATGTGGGTAGAGTATAGTGAGTGTGTGAGTGAGTTAGAGTGTCAGTCTAGTATGTGAGCATGTGGGTAGAGTATAGTGAGTGTGCGTAGAACCAGTGTAAGGGAGTCAGTGCAAAAAAATTCAGATAAATAAACAATAAAGGGGTCAATGTAAATAGTCCAGGTGGCCAATTGATTAACAGTTCAGCAGTCGTATGGCTTGGGGGTAGAAGCTGTTCAGGAGCCTTTTGGTCAGACTTGGCGCTCCGCTACCGCTTGCCGTGTGGTAGTAGAGAGAACAGTCTATACCTTAGGTGGTTGGAGTCTTTGACTATTACTAGGGCCTTCCTCTGACACCGCCTGGTATAGAGGTCCTGGATGGCAGGGAGTTCAGCCCCAGTGAGGTACTGGGCCTTATGCACTTCCCTCTGTAGTGCCTTGCAGTCGGATGCCGAGCAGTTGCTATAACAAGAGGGGATGCAGCCAGTCAAGATGCCCTCAGATCCTCTTTAAGGATCTGAGGGCCCATGCCAAATCTTTTCGGCCTCCTGGGGGGGAAGAGGCATTGTTGTGCCCTCTTCACAACTATGTTTGGACCATGATAGGTCCTTAGTGATGTGGACACCAAGGAACTTGAAGCTCTCGACCCGCTCCACTACAGCCCCGTCGATGTGAATGGGACGTGTCCGGCCCTTAATTTCATGTAGTCCACGATAAACTCCTTTGTCTTGCCCACATTGCCAGGTCTCTGACCACCTCCCTATAGGCTGTCTCACCGTCGTCGGTGATTAGGCCTACCACCGTTGTGTCGTCGGCAATCTTAATGATGCCGTTGGAGTCGTGCGCGGCCACACAGTCATGGATGAACAGGGAGTACAGGAGGCGACTGAGCACGCACCCCAGACCCTCGTGTTGAGAGTCAGTGTGGTGGATGTATTGTTGCCTACCCTCACATCCTGGGGTGACCCGTCAGGAAGACCAGCATCCAGTTGCAGAAGCAGGTGTTCAGTCCCAGGGTCCTTAGTTTAGTGATGAGCTTGGAGGGAAATATGGTGTTGAATGCTGAGCTGTTGTCAATAAACAGCATTCTCACGTAGGTGTTCCTTTTGTCCAAGTGGGAAAGGGCAGTGTGGAGTGCAATAGAGATTGCGTTATCTGTGGATCTGTTGGGGTGGTATGTGAATTGGAGTGAGTCCAGGGTTTCCTGGATGGTGGTATGGATATGAGCCATGACCAGCCTTTCAAAGCATTTCAGGGCTACGGATGTGAGTGCTACGGGCCTGGTGTTCTTAGGCACAGGGACTATGGTGGTTTGCTTGAAACAAGGTACGTAAAACCCTCACACACTTTTACAGATGCACAATTGAGAGCATCCTGTCGGGCTGTATCACCGCCTGGTACGGCAACTGCACCGCCCGCAACCGCAGGGCTCTCCAGAGGGTGGTGCGGTCTGTCCAACGCATCACCGGGGGGAAGCTACCTGCCCTCCAGGACACCTACACCACCCGATGTCACAGGAAGGCCAAAAAGATAATCAAGGACAACAACCAACCGAGCCACTGCCTGTTCACACCGCTATCATCCAGAAGGCGAGGTCAGTACAGGTGCATCAAAGCTGAGAACAAGAGACTGAAAAACAGCTTCTATCTCAAGGCCCTCAGACTGTTAAACAGCAATCACTAGCACATTAGAGGCTGCTGCCCTATATACATAGACTTGAAATCACTGGCCACTTTAATAATGGAACACTTGTCACATTAATAATGTTTACATATCTTACATTACTCATCTCATATGTGTATACTGTATTCTATCCTATTCTACTGTATCTTAGTCTATGCGCTCTGACATTGCTTGTCCAATTTATATATTCTTAATTCCATTCCTTTACTTTAGATTCTGTGTATTGTTAGATATTACTTGTTAGATATTACTGCACTGTTGGAGCTAGAAACACAAGCTTTTCACTACACCTGCAATAACATCTGCTAAACACGTGTATGTGACAAAGAAATTTTGATTTGATTTAATACAAACGGGTCAGACAGAGGTTGGAAATGTCCGTGAAGTATGTGTCCTGGTAATCCCTCTAGCCCTGCAGCCTTGTGAATGTTAACTTGTTTAACCTTTTACTGCAGTGGGCTAAATCAAGGCTACCTGTCGCCCCAACACAGTGACCATGTATGTATGGTCACTTGGTTCCGGTCTACTTAATTAACGGGTGTCTCCCATAGACACCAATGCAATAGCAGGTGGGTCTGGTCTACTTAGTTCATTGTCTTTTATTGAACTAGGAAAAAACGGAGAGCGGGGTATCTTGCCTCCTCTTCCGTCTCTGGCTTGACTGGAACTTTTATTGTGAAGACCAAAGGACATAAAAGACCCGGAAGTTATTCTCCGCGGTCGCGCTATGATTGAATCTGAGAAGGACAGAAGATGAGGAGGGAGAACATGTCCGAGACCCCTACCGAAGCGGGAAAGGAGATGCCGACAAAAAAGCAGAAGCTGAGCAGTGATGAAAACAGTAATCCCGATCTCTCTGCAGATGAGAATGTAAATTCGGTTTTGTTCTGTTTGTATCGGCGCGGACATGAAAAATGGTTAGCTAGCTAAGTAGCTAATGTTAGCCTAACTTTTCATAGCTAGCAAGCTAACTAGCAAGCGACTGGTAGTTGATTTTGGAGTTCGTGATGATAGCTGGGCCTTTCCCTTTGTTTCAACTAGGCCTAGATTTTTATTTATTTAGCTATAGATACCTAGTTAACGTTAGTTGTGGTTATTTCCCTTTCAAACATTCCAGAACAGGAAATAAGAAAAGTATCATTCAACGAGCAAGGGATTCGAGGAAACACTGCAAAGGGCCTCCACCTAAAATAGCTAGCTGGCTAGTTATGCTCTCTAGGTAGTGTTAGCTATCAAGCTATGGACCCTTCTGGGATTGTCCAAGTAGATAATCATTAGCCAGTTGTAAGTTTAGTTTATCTCAAGCCCCTCATGGTAGGCCATCCCACTTCTGATACCAGTGTAGTCGAAAACGGGGTGCAGAACATCCATTGCAGGTTGCAAACGCATCAACCACATCTCATGTTGCTATAATTTGTGTTTGTAGGATGATGCTGTCAGCGTTGAGAGTGGGACCAATGTGGAGCGTCCAGACACACCCACCAACACAGCCAACGCTCCAGGCAGGAAGAGCTGGGGCAAGGGCAAGTGGAAATCAAAGAAGTGCAAATACTCCTTCAAGTGCGTCAACAGCCTCAGGGTGAGCCCATCTTATCAATAATATTTCCAATCATTTCCAACTGCAGACATGTCACATCTTATCAATAGGCCTAATTTTGATTCCAGAAATGTCATAATCTCAGCCTTGGACTTGGCATGCCTGTTATAAGTATGTGTGAACTGTGCTGTTAATATGATACTGTGTGAGTTGTAAACAGCTGAATGACGGTGTTCTAATGTTACGGGATGGCTCTGAACCCAGGTCTCCCACAGCCTTGACCATTAGACCAAGAGGGAATTCCCACCTGGGCCGAGGTTAACACTGATTGTGAAGTTGCAGGGCTACCTCATCACCTTGACCATGAGCTCAACTCATAATTAACTTGTTCTTTACACAGGAGGACCATGGACAGCCATTATTTGGGGTCCAGTTCAACTGGCACAGTAAAGAAGGGGACCCGCTGGTGTTTGCTACTGTTGGGAGCAACAGAGTAAGTATCTTTGGCATCACATAAACCATGTTGAAAGTGTAATAGCCAAAACATGTGGTGTAAAATGCAGACTCATATGCCACCTGTCACTGCTGATTATGTGATGTCCTTAATTTACCAGGTAACCCTGTACGAGTGCCATTCCCAAGGAGAGATCCGACTCCTGCAGTCATACGTGGATGCCGATGCAGATGAGAACTTCTACACCTGCGCCTGGACCTTTGACACCAGTACAAGCCATCCCCTCCTGGCCGTGGCGGGGTCACGTGGCATCATTCGGGTCATCAACCACATCACCATGCAGTGTATCAAGGTGGGTCAATTTCCAAGTAGTTGTATCCGATACACCAGGGATGGAATTTACATTCGTGCATATTAGTTGTGCCATCTCTAAATAGTGTGGTTTTTTAATGCAGCACTATGTGGGTCACGGGAACGCCATCAACGAGCTCAAGTTCCACCCCAGAGACCCCAACCTCCTGCTATCCGTCAGCAAAGGTAGAACAACTAGACACCATAGCTAGGACTTCATATTTTCTCGACTGACCTGACTTTTTGAGAACTAAACGATTTACATTTAGGAATGATTTATAATCTGTATGTATTTACATCATTAACAGAATGACTTGACATAAAATCGACTGTGTGAATATCTCATCAGCTTTGTGTTTTGCCTTTAGACCACGCCCTTCGTCTGTGGAACATCCAAACAGACACACTGGTGGCCATCTTTGGAGGTGTAGAGGGACATAGAGATGAAGTCCTCAGCGCAGTGAGTACACGACATGACCACAACCATCTCTTATTGGCTTTCTTGATCAATAGAAGTCAGGGATTTCTATGTGTATGTGACCATTGAAAATTGCGATACAATATGGATCACACAGAAAAAGAAATGAGAGAATGATATAATAATGAAAAATGACTCTGCGCCAGGACTTTGACCTGCTAGGTGAGAAGATCATGTCGTGTGGAATGGACCACTCTCTGAAGCTCTGGACGATCAACTCAGAGAGGATGCAGAAAGCCATTCACGGGTCCTATGAATACAACCCTTCCAAGACAAACAGGTGAACATATTGGTTGTGGGCAACAAACGTACGTGTATTCCCATGTATATTTCAGTCATTCAGCAGACTTTTATACACAACAAAGCGCGTTCAAATAACAGGGCTGAACAATTGCATAAAAGGAACATAGTACAGTGTTGCCAGGATACAGTCAGAATCTCACATCTTTTATTTAACCTTTATTTAACTAGGCAAGTCAGTTAAGAAGAAATTCTTATTTACAATGACTGTGTAGGAACAGTGGGTTAACTGGTCTAGGAACAGTGGGTTAACTGGTCTAGGAACAGTGGGTTAACTGGTCTAGGAACAGTGGGTTAACCGGTCTAGGAACACTGTCTTGTTCAGGGGCAGAACGACAGATTTTTACATTGTCAACTCGGGGATTCGATCTAGCACCCTTTCGGTTACTGGCCCAACGCTCTAACCACTAGGCTACCTGATGCCCTGAACTGTTGATTTTCAACTTGAAAATGTTTGCTCCTTTAACCGATGATTCTGTCTTCTTACAGGCCATGGGTCTCTCAGAAGATCCACTTCCCTGACTTCTCTACCAGAGACATCCACAGGAACTATGTGGACTGTGTACGCTGGCTGGGAGACCTGATTTTATCCAAGGTAAGACTGTGAGAATCTTTTTGTTCAAACACAAATACGTCACATTCTGTTATTAGGTTGTGGATCCCATTGTGAGCCTCATAACCCTACTCCTTTGTTCTGTTCCTCCCCTGACCAGTCGTGTGAGAACGCTATCGTGTGTTGGAAACCAGGGAAGATGGAGGACGATATTGACCGCATCAAACCAAACGAGTCCAACGTGACAATCCTGGGTCGCTTCGACTACAGCCAGTGTGACATCTGGTACATGCGTTTCTCCATGGACTTCTGGCAGAAGGTAAAGATGATATTTCCCCTTCCGTTGTGTCTGTAGCTTTGTGGAATCACTTATCTGCTACTGTTCATCCCAGTATTGTAAGCAAACAGTGGTTTGGTGTTGGAACTTTATAACTAAATAGATGCACGTTTGTTGTTTAACATTAAACATAAAGTATAGTATTGTCTCCACGTAGAAAGTTGTTTGACTATTGAAGTAACACATGTGTTGTCCTACAGATGTTGGCTCTGGGAAACCAAGTGGGGAAACTGTACGTGTGGGACCTTGAGGTAGAGGACCCCCACAAAGCAAAGTAAGAGTCCGTAGGGAAACTGTACGTGTGGGACCTTGAGGTAGAGGACCCCCACAAAGCAAAGTAAGAGTCCGTAGGGAAACTGTACGTGTGGGACCTTGAGGTAGAGGACCCCCACAAAGCAAAGTAAGAGTCCGTAGGGAAACTACGTGTGGGACCTTGAGGTAGAGGACCCCCACAAAGCAAAGTAAGAGTCTGTAGGGAAACTGTACGTGTGGTGGTGTTGGGGAAGCTACTCTGAAGATATAGTTCACCAAGCTACCAATTACTTCACACTGGAAGAAGTTAAGCTACACTAAACTAGTTACTTTGAAAAAGTAGTTCACAACATCCAAACTACTTTGTGAAAGATCATCAATACAGTATGTTAACAATCTGTAATTTAGCCTAATTATATAGGGTAACATTTGTATTTTTGCCTAAATAGACATCCAAACCTAATCATTTTTCATGATGGTCATAAACAGTAACTGGTAATGTTGTATAGTTTAGAAAGGTCTGGAACTAGCCTTTCTGGTAAATGTTATAACTTTCTGAGGTGTACTCTCTTTTTAGAACACAAGTACATGGTACAAATATGAACAAACATATTCTAAACGACTTAGTATAAGATTTCCCACATCTTAACAGTGAAATAAATATGATCTAAAAGGTCCACTGATCAGCACAGAGACACCATTCAAATGTGTGCAGACTCGTGACAACTTCTGTCTGTGACCAAGAGAACGCGGTCTTTCAATTCTATGAAATTATTTAGTGTTTTATTTTATTTTGAAAGCTCTAAATCCGGCTGAGAATTTCACAGCGAGATGAAACCACAATGGCTGAACTCAGACTGTCATATGCCATTTCCCAGGCTCACTTGCTCAGAGGAAATCGATTCTTTGTCTGGATTGACCAGAGAATGTGACACATCACTCCCTATGAACATGAAGTGTCATGTTTCAGACCCCACAAGTCCGCGCCACTGAGAGAGTGGAAACAGAGCAGACAAAATGGGTCTTTGTGCCACTTTAAGGTACAGGACACTATGGTGTTCAGAGCGCTTTGTACACCAAAATGTCAGTCAGAACCAGTCCAGAACCGCTCAGTCCCCCCATACAGGGGACTTAACATCTAAGAGGTTTTAAACAAAATGTTTCAAATGAGAATTAGACAGGTCTGATGCTGAGAAAGGACATTTTTGCCTACTTTACCCATATTTTATTTTTTACAAAAGAAATTGCTAAAAAGTTAACTTCTGAAAACACCAAGAATTGAATTTAGTTCAACTACCATCAAGCTAAAGCAAAATGTATTTAAATGACTAGTTGATCTACATGTATTTCACTACATCACTGTACGTTAAAAAGTTCAGAGTTAACCTCCCACCAATACACCTCACCTAAGCAGTGGACCATGCCTAGATGGTAGACTGCCTGAGAGAAGTGAAGGCCAGTAGAGCACTCCTCTCCTTGTTATGTATCATGTTCCAGGGCTGTGACAGAGACCTCACAGAATAATTAGACAGATATTTCACGGGGTGTATAAATGTGAAGCATCCGCTTGGCGTTTCCATTCACTCCCAAATATGGTAGTGAGAGAGAGCCAAGTGGGAGATGCTGGAGCAAGATGGATTTTGTCCGACATTCTGCAAATGTGTAATTTTCAACATTTTGTCCTCAACAGTTCTGTTCCCAAAGCTGCAATCTGTTACGAACAGAGTGGACTAAGTTTTAGACTTTACCCCTTGTTAAAGTAAAAAAAAAAAAGGCATTTAAAAGGAGTGCAAAGGCGAATTGAGATATTGCACATGTGCACTTCAAAGTAGGTGTTCCCTAGCAGCAATATGCAAATATATGCTACAACGCGCCAATAGGATCTCGCAAGCTCATGCTTGGCTCTGCCCAGCCCCTTGCTTGTTCTGCCCACTGACTCATTTGTTCCCATTTGAAATGACAGGCAGTGGTCTATCTTAGTTTAGTTATAACAATCTTCGGAGACACTGGCTTTCTGTTTCACCAAATACATTCTAACCTGGCTCTCTGTTTCAGGTGCACCATCCTCACCCTCCCAAGATGCACCTCTGCCATCAGACAGACCAGCTTCAGCCGTGACAGCAGTATCCTGATTGCAGTCTGTGACGACGCCTCTATCTGGCGCTGGGACCGCCTGCGATGAAGACAACATTGGCAACGAGCAACCTATTCTATTATGACGGACCAGTCACTTTGCTGTCGAGAACCAGAAACATTTTCCAGGTACACATTTTCTGTGTATAGTCTGCATCAGATCTGTCCAATGGAGGTGTTGTTTAACATCTCAGGAACCACTCCCAACATGACAACGGTGCTACAGGTCTGCACAGAAAAATGTGTGTCTGGAACCCACCAATTATTTTCCTTTTGTTTCCCTTCTCCGGGTTATACTTATACCAGCCCATCCTTATTAAATCCATGAGGGGGGTGAAAAGGTGCGCAATTTGGGGAGAAGGGTGGAGAATCAGACTACAACTCTGGAGCCCTTCAAGCTTTCTCTCCCCTTCTTGCTATTTAGTTCCCCTTTGCTTACTATTCACTTTTTAATGGGCTTTAATAAATGCTATTTTTCTAAAGGCTTCTTGTCTCATTCCGAGGTACTGAAGCTTGAAAACTCCAAGTAAATATATGGTCCGCTAAGCCCAGGCCATCTGAATGCATGGAGAAAATGAGTAGCGGGACAGTTTGGGTGTTAAACCTTTCAGTTAACTGCCCCTAAAGTGCATCATGCACTAGAAATGAACGTTTTCTACATGAAAATAAATGAAGCATCTAGGATCCGCTTGTATAGGCAAGCTAAATATGTATGGAATAAAGTAGTGGTGAAAAGAGAATTTTAAGAAACGTTTAATATTTGACAAAACATGTAATTGTTGCTATAAAACGATCTTTTCGTCTTCTGTGGAGGACCGTTCCTGGACATTCTGGAGCAGAAATGAAGACTTTGGTCTTCTCTGTCCATGCCCCTTTATCATGGTTTTTAACACTGGTATCGTCGAGACAACTCAAGTCTTCCAGAAATTAGGGTTTTGAGCCATGCGCCTCTGGAAGTTCTCATACCTGGGGAGAAAGATCAGAGGAGCACATGACTTTATGCTTATGCAGCGTCCATGCTTAACTGACTGATTGAGAAATTCCTCAAATGTTAGTTTCCTTGTAGCCAGCCCAATAACCACAGGTTCCACAAACATGGGTCAGGCAAATTGAAAATAATTGATTGGGTTAATTCAAGCAGCTGTTTAAATGGTGTGACTTTGAATAGGACTAACAGGGAATCATTTTACCATTTGAGGATGGAACTGGCAGGGATGAACATTTCTGAGGGGTTTGGAGTCATCTGCGACTGGGACACGGCAAAAGACGAGGAGAAATTATACAAACTGTCCAGCATCTTCTGAGTGAACTGAGGAGAGAGAGTTGAGTTGGTCAGCTGAGTGTGTAGGTGCTCTTAGCAACATCAAAATAAAAGTCCTGCACATGTGCCATATGTGGACAAAAAAGGAATAACTTGTGGGGATGTATTTTGACACGAGGTAAGCAGAGAGGAAGTGGGTCTACAATAGACCCATGTTTGAGAAGTCTCAATACGATCCTTTAGATATGGTCTCAAATACCCCGTCAATGACCAACTGTTCTGCCCACTGACTGTTTGTGCAACCTAATACAATTGAACACAATGCTAGTGTGCCTGTAGAAAGTCTACCCCCCCCCTTGGATTTCTTCCCATTTTGTGTTAAAGTGTTAAAGATACATGAAAAATAAGTGCCAATATACCATCATTTGTTAGAAACACCTTCGCAGCGATTACAGCTATGAGTCTTCTTGGGTAAGTCTGAGCTTTGTACACCTGTATTGTGCAATATTTTCTCATTTTCAAAATTCAAGCTCTGTCAAGGTGTTTGGGACCATTTCTAGACAGTAAGTCTTGCCATAGATTGTCTCGCAGATTTAAGTCAACTGTAACTTGGCCACTCAGGAACATTCACAGTCTTCTTGGTAAGAAACTCCAGTGTAGATTTGGCCTTGTGTTGCAGGTTGTCCTGCTGAAATGTGAATTCCTCTCCCAGTGTCTGGTATAATGCAGACTGAAGCATGTTTTCCTGTAGGATTTTGCCTGTGCTTAGCTCCATCCTGTTTCTTTTCGTCCTGAAATACTCCCCAGTCTTTGCTGATGTCAATCATTCCATGATGCAGCCACCACCATGCTTGAAGATGAGGCAGCTACTCAGTGATGTATCAGATTTGCCAAAAAGTGTCTTCCTTTGTTGTGTTTTTTTTTCTCTCAGTATTACTTTAGTGCTTTGTCGCATACATATGTATGTTTTTGAATCTTCTGTGTATTTGTATTCTTTTAACTCTAATTTAGGTCATGGGGTCACTACAATGTTGTTGATCCATCCTCAGTTCTCTCCCATCACAGCCATTGAACTCTGTAGTGGTTTTAAAATCAGAAATGGCCTCATTGTGAAGTCACTGAGCAGTTTCCTTCCTGTCCTGCAGCTCAGTTCAGAAGGACGACTGCATCTTTGATGTATCTGGGTGGTTTAATACAGTGGTTCCCAAACGTTTAATAGTCCCGTACCCCTTCAAACATTCAACCTCCAGCTGCGTACCCCCTCTAGCACCAGGGTCAGCGTGCTCTCAAATGTTTTTTGTCATCATTGTAAGCCTGCCACACACACACTATACAATACATTTATTAAACATAAGAATGAGTGTGAGTTGTCACAACCCAGCTCGTGGGAAGTGACAAAGAGCTCTTATAGGACCAGGGTACAAATAATATAATTTTGCTCTTTATTTAACCATCTTACATATCAAATTGTGAATAACTCACCACAGGTTACTGAGAAGGATGTGCTTGAAAGGATGGACATAACTCTTCAATGTTGGGTTGTATTGGAGAGAGTTTGTCTTAAATCATTTTCCACGCATAGTCTGTGCCAGTATTTAGTTTATGCTAGTGAGGTCCGAGAATCCACTCTCACATAGGTACGTGGTTGCAAAGGGCATCAGAGTCTTAACAGTGCGATTTGCCAAGGCAGGATACTCTGAGCACAGCCCAATCCAGAAATCTGGCAGTGGCTTCTGATAACATTTTCACTGAACCACTTGAATGCAATATCCTTGAGGCTCTCTTGTTCAGATATCGGTAAGTGAACTGGAGGCAGGGCATGAAAGATACAAACAACTGGATTCGTTATATCATCCATTTCGGGGAAAGTACCTGGGTAATTGCACATCCAACTCACTCAGGTGCTTCGCTATATCACATTTGACATTGTCCGGAAGCTTGAGTTCATTTTCACACAAATCATACAATGATGGAAAGACCTGTGTGTTGTCCATGTTAATGCAGACAGAGAAGAGATCCAACTTCTTAATATCACAGCCTCAATCTTGTCCCGCACATAGAATATAGTTGCGGAGAGTCCCTATAATCCTAGATTCAGATCATTCAGGCGAGGATTTAAATCACCCAGATAGGTCAGTCGTGTGACAAACTCGTCATCATGCTAGCAGTCAGACAAGTGAAAATTATGGTCAGAAAATAACTAAGCTTGTCTCTCAATTTAAAAAAGTGTCAATACTTTGCCCCTTGATAACCAGTGCACTTCTGTATGTTGTAAAAGCTTTACATGATCGCTGCCCATATCATTGCAAGGTGCAGAAAATACAAGAGTCCAGGGGCCTTGCTTTAACAAAGTTAACCATTGTTACTGTGGTGTCCAAAACGTCTTTCAAGCTGTCAGGCATTCCCTTGGCAGCAAGAGCCTCTCGGTGGATGCTGCAGTGTACCCAAGTGGCATCGGGAGCAACTGCTTGCACACGCGTTACCACTCCACTATGTCTCCCTGTCATGGCTTTTGCGCCATCAGTACAGATACCAACACATCTTGACCACCAAAGTCCATATGATGTCACAAAGCTGTCCAGTACTTTAAAAATATCCTCTCCTGGTTTCCAGAAGAGGATGTCTTCCTTAATTGACCCCCCATAAATATAACGGACATGTGCCAGGCCCGCCACGTCTGTTGACTCATCCAGCTGTAATGCATAGAATTCACTGGCTTGTATGTGAAGCAGTAATTGTTTCAAAACATCTCCTGCCATGTCACTGATGCGCCGTGAAAGTGTTGTTTGATGAAGATATTGTCTGTATAGTTTTTTGGGCCTTTTCCCCCAGCATTGTTCCAGTCATATCTGCGGCAGCAGGAAGAATTAAGTCGTCCACAATAGTATGGGGCTTGCCTGTCCTAGCCACTCGGTAGCTCACCATATAAGACGCTTCTGGCCCCTTATTAATGGTACAGTGCCTTGCGAAAGTATTCGGCCCCCTTGAACTTTGCGACCTTTTGCCACATTTCAGGCTTCAAACATAAAGATATAAAACTGTATTTTTTTGTGAAGAATCAACAACAAGTGGGACACAATCATGAAGTGGAACGACATTTATAGGATATTTCAAACTTTTTTAACAAATCAAAAACTGAAAAATTGGGCGTGTAAAATTATTCAGCCCCCTTAAGTTAATCCTTTGTAGCGCCATCTTTTGCTGCGATTACAGCTGTAAGTCGCTTGGGGTATGTCTCTATCAGTTTTGCACATCGAGAGACTGACATTTTTTCCCATTCCTCCTTGCAAAACAGCTCGAGCTCAGTGAGGTTGGATGGAGAGCATTTGTGAACAGCAGTTTTCAGTTCTTTCCACAGATTCTCGATTGGATTCAGGTCTGGACTTTGACTTGTCCATTCTAACACCTGGATATGTTTATTTTTGAACCATTCCATTGTAGATTTTGCTTTATGTTTTGGATCATTGTCTTGTTGGAAGACAAATCTCCGTCCCAGTCTCAGGTCTTTTGCAGACTCCATCAGGTTTTCTTCCAGAATGGTCCTGTATTTGGCTCCATCCATCTTCCCTGTCCCTGCTGAAGAAAAGCAGGCCCAAACCATGATGCTGCCACCACCATGTTTGACAGTGGGGATGGTGTGTTCAGGGTGATGAGCTGTGTTGCTTTTACGCCAAACATAACGTTTTGCATTGTTGCCAAAAAGTTCAATTTTGGTTTCATCTGACCAGAGCACCTTCTTCCACATGTTTGGTGTGTCTCCCAGGTGGCTTGTGGCAAACTTTAAACGACACTTTTTATGGATATCTTTAAGAAATGGCTTTCTTCTTGCCACTCTTCCATAAAGGCCAGATTTGTGCAATATACGACTGATTGTTGTCCTATGGACAGAGTCTCCCACCTCAGCTGTAGATCTCTGCAGTTCATCCAGAGTGATCATGGGCCTCTTGGCTGCATCTCTGATAAGTCTTCTCCTTGTATGAGCTGAAGTTTAGAGGGACGGCCAGGTCTTGGTAGATTTGCAGTGGTCTGATACTCCTTCCATTTCAATATTATCGCTTGCACAGTGCTCCTTGGGATGTTTAAAGCTTGGGAAATCTTTTTGTATCCAAATCCGGCTTTAAACTTCTTCACAACAGTATCTCGGACCTGCCTGGTGTGTTCCTTGTTCTTCATGATGCTCTCTGCGCTTTTAACGGACCTCTGAGACGATCACAGTGCAGGTGCATTTATACGGAGACTTGATTACACAAAGGTGGATTGTATTTATCATCATTAGTCATTTAGGTCAACATTGGATCATTCAGAGATCCTCACTGAACTTCTGGAGAGAGTTTGCTGCACTGAAAGTAAAGGGGCTGAATAATTTTGCACGCCCAATTTTTCCGTTTTTGATTTGTTAAAAAAAGTTTGAAATATCCAATAAATGTCGTTCCACTTCATGATTGTGTCCCACTTGTTGTTGATTCTTCACAAAAAAAATACAGTTTTATATCTTTATGTTTGAAGCCTGAAATGTGGCAAAAGGTCGCAAAGTTCAAGGGGGCCGAATACTTTCGCAAGGCACTCTATCTGTTGTCTGTCTGTTGTCTAATGTCTGCGCAAGAGTGAAGGTTTACTTTTGCACATATAACACACTGTGGCTGAGGAAAGGCACTACTCCCAATAAGTGAACCCCAAATCAATGTAGTTCTCATATTTGCGCCTCTTCGATGGTCCAATGTCCCTGTCTGTTCGGTGCTTTCCCGGGTAAGGGGGCAGTAGCTCTTCGGCTGCATCAGATTCACATCCATTCTAGCTGGGCTAACAACAAATGTAGAATTACTGATGCTAGCTTTGGATGTGCTCGTGGAAGCAGACCAACTTGTTGACAGGTGCAGGTGTAGTACTGCTGGTAGTAACAGTACTACCAGTAGAGCTGGTAGTAACAGTACTACCAGTAGAGCTGGTAGTAACAGTACTACCAGTAGAGCTGGTAGTAACAGTACTACCAGTAGAGCTGGTATGTGTCTATGGACAATTTGACCATTTATCAATTTTCGAGCAAACGGAATGAGCAGCTATGTTTGGCTACATACGGACCGTTAGTGGAATTCCCGCGAGAGACTAATGTTAATTATTTGACTTGGTTGCCTGTATTTGACAGTGTTGTTATTTCACTGAACACTAGATGGTTTAATATTATTTTTGGCAGTGAAGAGAGGCTACTCAGGTAAGAGAAAAAAACTCACCCAAATGTATAGCCCTGTTGGAAAATATAAATGGACTGTTTTTAAAAATGTGAAATCACATTTTTATTTGGTGTACCCCAGTATTTGGTGTACCCCAGTACGTACCCCAGTTTGGGATTACCTGGTTTAATACATCATCCACAGCATAATTAACTTGATCATGTTTAAAGAGATATTCAATGTCTAATTTGTTATTGTTATCCATCTCCCAATCACTGCCCTTTGAGGCTTTCGAAAAAGCTACTTGGTCTTTGTAGTTTAATCTGTGCTTGAAATTAAATGCATGACTGAGGGACCTTACAGATATATGTATGAGGGACAGAGGAAGGTGTAGTCATTAAAAACAATGTAAACCGTGTGAGTCCATATAACTTATGTGATATGTTAAACCAAATTTGACTTCTGGACTAATTTAGGCTTGCCTAAAAAATGGGGTGAATACATATGCAACAACTATAGTTTAGTTGTGTAAAAAAAAAAAAAAAAAAAACACGTCTAGAATTTTATTTTCACTGACAGTATTTTGGGTAGCTCAATTACGAAAAAATACAATGAAATCTATCACTTTAAAAGCAAGGTGAAAAAAGTTGAAGGGGGTGTAGACTTTCCATAGGCACTAAATACACCCGTGTTGCTGGTACACAGCAATCAAACCAAGCAGCTTGAGTATTGACTCGTATACATATTATCAAAGGAAGGTTACTTTCACTGATTATGTGCACTGCAAAGCACCCATAATGTTCTAACCTGCATAAAGGAGTCGACAGCGCACACAGTGGCACCTGATACAGGCGTCTGCTGGACCAGCTGCTCCAAAGGCTCAATAGACACACCAACTTGGGCCACGGAGGCAAGCCGAGGTACTGTCATAACTCCAAATGGATGCTCTCCACCCTCACCTATAGGAAGACAGCAGAAACACCAATGGTGTGTAACTTTTGCTCAACAATTTACCCACCTTTTGCAAAAAAAATGCATTGAAAGAAGAGGAAGGGTTCTTTTTTCCCCACCACAACTGGCAATCACAGTTTACCCACCTATTGTTTTACCACTACAGCACTAAAACACACATACTGAAAAAACACCTTGTGACAACTACTAATGAAAGAAGGGCTTTATTAAATACATTTGAATGATACTCACCTGGTTTTAATTGAGATATTTTAAAGATGGCACTTGGTTTGTCGTTGGTGATAAAACCCAGGAGCTGCCAGACCTGCCCACCGACAGGGTCCGGGAAGGAGAAGTAGACGGCTCCACCCATCCCCGCAGGGAAAGGCACTGTGCCCAACATGAACACCACTACATGGTTCACATTCTCATAGTCTGGTAGGTTGAAGACAAACTTGTCACCAGCAACCTGCTGGGCGTCAGTCTGGACCTAAAAGACAATTGTGACTCCTACTTGAGCTGGAGTTATTTCAAGAGGTACTTTTCATTTAATTAAAGGCACAATCTGTTTCTGTATTTCAGCAGTTTGACCCTGCTGTTTTTTTGGTAAACTGATAATTGGGGTAGGTAGGGACCAGTGGAGGCTGGTGGGAGGATCTGTAGGAGGATGGACTCAATGGATGGAATGGAACGGAGTCAAACTTGGTTTCCATATGTTTGATACCGTTCCACGAATTCCATTCCAGCCATTACACATTACAATGAGCTTGTCCACATAGCTCCTCCCACCTGCCTCTGGTAGGGACATCATGATGCATCTCTTTTGGGACTCTTACATTCATAGACAGCCATGCTTGCAAGTCCATGGACCTGTCATGGTAGTAGGAAACATACTTTGAAGCTATACATTTTCTGTTTAGAATGACACCCCAAAACAACAAACATTTGAGTACAATTGGGTTATGATACTAGCTAACTACGGTAAGAAAAGTTGTACAAGCTAAACAATGTACACAAAACCTCTGTCTCTGTTAAGCTCATATCATAGAGCATGTATAACTAGCTATATTGTTCAATAATCAATGGGTATACGGGAATACAATAACACATTGTTCCTTCATACCAAATGTGTAGTTAGCTGTCATTTCAGTCCCAAGTTAGCTTGCTGCCGTTAGCAAGTTCCATACTTACCAATCTACCAGCAACCAAACATCCAAACATTGTAATGTCCTTGGTTTACTTTATATTTCGGGTCAAGATGACTGTCTTATACTTAATCGATAGCACCAGCTGAGTCCATTTCACAAAACTCCCGAGAAAGTTAGCTAGCTAACTCCAATGTTTTGTTACTTGTATATGTTCTGCTTCAGACCACGTGTATACGAGAACTTCCGGTTTAATTGACGTTTCAAAATAAAATCAACCAGAAAGAAAGTGATGAAATACTCATTAGAATGTGATAGAACGCTTGCGTGGTTCTAATAGGTAGGCTGTTTGTTTAAGAAGAAAAAAAACATTCAAAAAGAAAGCGCCAGAAAAAACAAATGTCTATAATCTAAGATAAATTGTATTGTGATGGGACTGCAGAAAAAATACATCATGTGGGTCCATGGAAGTATGAAAACAGAAATACTTAGTTCCGTGTAACCAACATAAGTGATACAATCCCAAAAAGATCCATCCTATATCTCTCCCACAACTCTCCAGCCTTTACTTGCAGGTTTATATTTGGAATTGAAGGGGCATTCAGTAGCAGTCAGTCAAAGGCTTCATTGTGTGGCCTATAAACCCGAGGATCTGTTCAAATCACTGATGCATGGCTCGGAGGAGAATGTTAGGGTGAATGTGAGCTGCTCGTCAAGGTCTGTGACCTCTGAGTCTTCTATATTCTTGGTTGGCTTGGAATTAATCCACATTTTAAACAACTGCCATGGAAGTCATGAGAATTCACCTATTATTGGCTTATTGGTCATCTAAAATTGGGATATATTGGGAAATGTAACCTAGATTTGTTTCATTGAAGAGTATTGCATTTTATTGAAGCTGGTTGCACTGGGTTGAGCAATGTTTGTTGATATGTCAATATAGATTGAATAGCACCAATGCCTGCCACAATGAATCCATTATTGTCAGCCAGGCCATAGTCACCAATATCTAATAACTGTCACCAAAAGCTGCCAAGGTAAACCTACACCCCCCTAACTATGACTATGTGGACTTTTATAATCACACTCTATCAAACTCTATTGGTTTATACTATAGCTTTCTCTTTCCATGAAGTCAAGCACTCCAGCATTCCAGTGATGTGATAGTTTAGAGTTGACATCATCCATTACAGACAAAATTGGATAACTGTGACTTGTGTCATGTGGCTCATCCTGTTCGGACTGGAGTTGTCCATTGTTGTCTTGCCTTCAGATCCGTTCTCTGAAGAAGACTGCAGAAAGCCCCTGATCCAACTGGAAGTTTACCATGTATGGATCCACATGGCCCACTAAGTGGATGAGGAATTACCTGAACTATGTGAGTAATCTGGATACAGTGTTAGCTCTATGTGTTAACATGTTCATGTTATTATCAGGCTTCAGACTACTACTGAATTCAGAAAATCTCTATACTCTGATCAATGGCTTGGGTCAATAGACAATAGACAGTTGTGCTATATTTGAGACAACTTCAAGCATATGGGTTGTCGAGACATTCATTCATATCCTTCATAGAGCCTTTATTCAATATATATTATGTGTGACATTGTTGTTGAAAAGTATGTCATACTCATATCGCAGACATATTCATATTATCTGCTTCTGCAATTAACTTATTTAAAAAAATGTAAAACATTAAAGTATGACAATTAAACAACTGTATGTATTAGTGTAATTGAAAAATAACGACAAGTTATTTTTATGCATTTACCATTATGAAAAGGTTATTTTGAATTCACAGAGTAGGTTTAGGCTAGGCTATGCTGAAGGTGTGAGTGTAGGATTATATATGCATGTTTGTAGCTAATACATGACACAGCACCGAGTTTGCTACATTGTTGCACTCGTTTCCAGTATAAAGTGCAACGGGAGGGGCTTTGCGCGCGTCCTCTTCTAGCCAGGTAAATGATCTACAATACACGCTGTATCTGCACTACAATACAGTAACACAATCACCAAACTAAGTGCCTAGTGAAACACTGTTATGGGTTTCCGTGTTACTGTGGGGGTTCCACAGCTGTGCTGTGAATTGTTACGATCATTCAAGTGCCCACTGCTTTTTTACTTGTATTATTACGTGTTATTAATTGACCGTTATTTATATGTTTTATTTCTCTCTGCATTGTTGGGAAGGGTCCGTAAGTAATAATATCACAGTTAGTCTACACCTGTTGTTTATGAAGCATGTGACGAATGAAATTCGATTTGTCTAAGAGCTGGGCGCAAAAGAAAGGCATTGCCAGAGGTAGAGGTAACCGCAAGCAGTGCGACTGGACTTCAATCATGTGCACAGCTCTGCACTCTGCGCTCTCTGACATTATAGTGGCGTGTTGCCTAATAGAAACGTGAACCACGAACTTTTGCCCTCTCTGGGTGTTGTGAGAAACAAATAAAGAACCACAGAGAAGTGACCATGTTTTCGCAAAATCCGATCAGTAGCCTTACTAAATATGTTTCGAAGCCGTCAGTCGTGGGACAGGTTGAGGTTTGTATGGTTGAATGTCAGTCGCCTTGCGCTGTTAGGACAGCTGTACCAGACGGACAAACCGCAGACCATGGGAGGGTAGCAAATCAGGCTGATCTAAAGGTAAGAAGAAACCGGTCAGTTAGTGTTTAACTGTTTACATTTAAATGTATATTCCCATTTTAGATATACAGGTATGGCGTTATACTGCTCACAAAAATTCTGAATTTATTTATACATTCTGAATTGATGTATTTGAAATCTGTGAAAAAATTGTTTTGAGCCACGAAAGTCAGACCATGTTGCGTGTTCATATCACATCTATCCCTTGACCCGTTGGTTTGAGGTTACTACTGTACATAGAAAGCTCTCTCTCCGTTGACATTCCCATCAACAAACATGGAGTATCTTAGTATTTGTTTAACAGACAGTGTGAGCTGTGGCTTTCCTCATAGGACATACAGTAATGTAGGCTAATATACAGTAATGTAGGCTAATATACAGTAATGTAAGCTAATATACAGTAATGTAAGCTAATATACAGTACTGTAGGCTAATATACAGTACTGTAGGCTAATATACAGTACTGTAGGCTAATATACAGTAATGTAGGCTAATATACAGTAATGTAGGCTAATATACAGTAATGTAGGCTAATATACAGTAATGTAGGCTAATATACAGTAATGTAGGCTAATATACAGTAATGTAGGCTAATATACAGTAATGTAAGCTAATATACAGTAATGTAAGCTAATATACAGTACTGTAGGCTAATATACAGTACTGTAGGCTAATATACAGTAATGTAGGCTAATATACAGTAATGTAGGCTAATATACAGTAATGTAGGCTAATATACAGTAATGTAGGCTAATATACAGTAATGTAGGCTAATATACAGTAATGTAAGCTAATATACAGTAATGTAAGCTAATATACAGTACTGTAGGCTAATATACAGTACTGTAGGCTAATATACAGTAATGTAGGCTAATATACAGTAATGAAACAAATATTGTAAAAATGTATTGCCCACATGTGACACAAGGTCAGGAGTTCATATTGATCAGGTGAGGTGGTGTTATTTCTTATTGTATGGTAGCCTGCAGTTTTACCATATTAAAAAATGGCATTGGTGGTGTTCACAATGACTGCCAATGCACCGAATGCTCCCTGGCCTCTCCTCTCCTCCTCTGGGTGTCAGATCCAGATGAGCGTTGACTCTAAGCAGAGTCACATTGTTACCTTGTGAGCAGGGTTACTTATGGTCACGTGGGCCTGGAGCTTCTAGTAATCCATGGGTCTTTCAACACCTTTGTTTTACACCAGCAGTCTCTGGTCTGTGTGCTCCATCCTCATACAGTGGATGACCAGAAGTACTGTACATTCCCAGAGTGGGCCACTAACGATGTTGACACTGGAGAATTCATTGTGAAGCAGTGGTGACCTAACTTGTCCTCTGCTTCAAGCCTTTTTAAGGGGTGAACAAATCTAACTCAAGATTTCAAGGAGCTGATTGCAATCAGCTTTTTATGGCATCCAGTATTTAAAGGGCTATAAAAAACGTTGCTGCTTCGACTTCTGAAAACACTGAGCCTACATATAACTGACATGATCAAGTATGTGCATCTCAATCTTTTCTCTCTCTCTTGCTCTCGTCCTCTACCTCTCTGACCCTCTCTTAAGGAGAAGATGTGTCCCTGTGAGGCCTGGTGTTCCCAGAAGCGGACCTATGAGAACCTGGCCTACGAGCCTGGGAGTCAGAGTGAGCTCTACCCCCAATCTAAGGCCCTCTCCCGGGCTGTTTTCCAGCTCTCTGGCCTCACCCCCAAGTCCTCCATACAGGCCATCGAGAGCCACGTCGCTAGCCTGAAGGGAGTGGTGTCTGTCAACTTCTCTGTGGCCAGTGGCCTGGCTCAGGTGGACTATAACGCATCATCTATCTCTACCAGGGAGTTATCTCTGGAGATCCAGGCCATGGGCTACGGCGTTGTGGACGTGGCTGGGGAAGAGGTGACTAAGACCGGGGAGACGGAGGCCACAGAGTCCCTGACGAGGATCAGGGTGAAGGGAATGACATGCCAGTCCTGTGTGCGCTCCATCGAGGGACGGATAGGGACTCTGCCTGGGGTTCTGCACATCAAGGTGTCTCTGAGCGATCAAGAAGCAGTAGTACAATTTCAGCCCCACACAGTGACATCTGAGGAGGTAAAGGAACAGATTGAGAACATGGGATTTGGTGCGACTCTTACGAACAAAGACACAAGTATAGATTGTGGTCAAGGGGAGACACCTGTGTCATCCTCCATCTTGGATTCACTGACTCGGACGTCTGTCATTGGGATTGTAGGGATGACCTGTAATTCATGTGTCCAGTCCATAGAGGGCAAGATCTCTGAGATGACTGGGGTGTGTTCTATAGTGGTGTCATTAAAGGAGGAACAGGGGACCGTCACCTTTGACCCCAGTCTGACTCAGCCAGAGGAACTAAGGGCAGCCATTGAAGACATGGGATTTGATGCTTCACTCATAGGTATGCTTAATATGTTTATTTCACCTTAGAAATTGAACAAAAATTACAACTACACTTTTCTAATCAGACATTTCATTCATGTAATATGGGGAGGGGGGCTCAACTGAGTAGGTACATTGTTGTACAGAATGCAGAGAAATGGATTACTTCAACATTCCAAACTCACCAAATTGGCAGTCTCACAGCAGTGGGCATACAGTAATACTGCTTTCAATGGACAATGCTGTTCAAAGCATTCTATTTCCATCCAGCCTTGCTATTGGTGGAGAGTAGGCAGCATTTGCGCACAGATCTCCTTGGAAACGAGACAAGTGTGCTTTCTAGTGTGGCATCAAGTGCTCTTGAATTACCCAGACTTGGGGCCAGTAAAACAAGCTTATAAACGGATTATGAACCGGTTTGGTTCTTTTATGTCACCCCCCCTTACACTGAAAGCACTCTCTCTCCATCCATGCATAACCCATCCAACCAACGGTCTTGTTAATACACTGCTCAAAAAAATAAAGGGAACACTTAAACAACACAATGTAACTCCAAGTCAATCACACTTCTGTGAAATCAAACTGTCCACTTAGGAAGCAACACTGATTGACAATACATGTCACATGCTGTTGTGCAAATGGAATAGACAACAGGTGGAAATTATAGGCAATTAGCAAGACACCCCCAATAAAGGAGTGGTTCTGCAGGTGGTGACCACAGACCACATCTCAGTTCCTATGCTTCCTGGCTGATGTTTTGGTCACTTTTGAATGCTGGCGGTGCTTTCACTCTAGTGGTAGCATGAGACGGAGTCTACAACCCACACAAGTGGCTCAGGTAGTGCAGCTCATCCAGAATGGCACATCAATGCGAGATGTGGCAAGAAGGTTTGCTGTGTCTGTCAGCGTAGTGTTCAGAGCATGGAGGTGCTACCAGGAGACAGGCCAGTACATCAGAAGACGTGGAGGAGGCCGTATGAGGGCAACAACCCAGCAGCAGGACCGCTACCTCCACCTTTGTGCAAGGAGGAGCAGGAGGAGCACTGCCAGAGCCCTGCAAAATGACCTCCAGCAGGCCACAAATGTGCATGTGTCTGCTCAAACGGTCAGAAACAGACTCCATGAGGGTGGTATGAGGGCCTGACGTCCACAGGTGGGGGTTGTGCTTACAGCCCAACACCGTGCAGGACGTTTGGCATTTGCCAGAGAACACCAAGATTGGCAAATTCACCACTGGCGCCCTGTGCTCTTCACAGATGAAAGCAGGTTCACACTGAGCATGTGGCAGACGTGACAGAGTCTGGAGACGCCGTGGAGAACGTTCTGCTGCCAGCAACATCCTCCAGCATGACCGGTTTGGCGGTGGGTCAATCATGGTGTGGGGTGGCATTTCTTTGGGGGGCCGCACAGCCCTCCATGTCCTCACCAGAGGTAGCCTGACTGCCATTAGGTACCGAGATTAGATCCTCAGACCCCTTCAAATCAAATCAAATCAAATGTATTTATATAGCCCTTCGTACATCAGCTGATATCTCAAAGTGCTGTACAGAAACCCAGCCTAAAACCCCAAACAGCAAGCAATGCAGGTGTAGAAGCACGGTGGCTAGGAAAAACTCCCTAGAAAGGCCAAAACCTAGGAAGAAACCTAGAGAGGAACCAGGCTATGTGGGGTGGCCAGTCCTCTTCTGGCTGTGCCAGGTGGAGATTATAACAGAACATGGCCAAGATGTTCAAATGTTCATAAATGACCAGCATGGTCGAATAATAGTAAGGCAGAACAGTTGAAACTGGAGCAGCAGCATGGCCAGGTGGACTGGGGACAGCAAGGAGTCATCATGTCAGGTAGTCCTGGGGCATGGTGCTAGGGCTCAGGTCAGTTGAAACTGGAGCAGCAGCATGGCCAGGTGGACTGGGGACAGCAAGGAGTCATCATGTCAGGTAGTCCTGGGGCATGGTCCTAGGGCTCAGGTCCTCCGAGAGAGAGAAAGAAAGAGAGAAGGAGAGAATTAGAGAACGCACACTTAGATTCACACAGGACAGCGAATAGGACAGGAGAAGTACTCCAGATATAACAAACTGACCCCAGCCCCCCGACACATAAACTACTGCAGCATAAATACTGGAGGCTGAGACAGGAGGGGTCAGGAGACACTGTGGCCCCATCCGAGGACACCCCCGGACAGGGCCAAACAGGAAGTATATAACCCCACCCACTTTGCCAAAGCACAGCCCCCACACCACTAGAGGGATATCTTCAACCACCAACTTACCATCCTGAGACAAGGCTGAGTATAGCCCACAAAGATCTCCGCCACGGCACAACCCAAGGGGGGGGCGCCAACCCAGACAGGATGACCACAACAGTGAATCAACCCACTCAGGTGAAGCACCCCCTCCAGGGACGGCATGAGAGAGCCCCAGTAAGCCAGTGACTCAGCCCCTGTAATAGGGTTAGAGGCAGAGAATCCCAGTGGAAAGAGGGGAACCGGCCAGGCAGAGACAGCAAGGGTGGTTCGTTGCTCCAGAGCCTTTCCGTTCACCTTCCCACTCCTGGGCCAGACTACACTCAATCATATGACCCACTGAAGAGATGAGTCTTCAGTAAAGACTTAAAGGTTGAGACCGAGTTTGCGTCTCTGACATGGGTAGGCAGACCGTTCCATAAAAATGGAGCTCTATAGGAGAAAGCCCTGCCTCCAGCTGTTTGCTTAGAAATTCTAGGGACAATTAGGAGGCCTGCGTCTTGTGACCGTAGCGTACGTGTAGGTATGTACGGCAGGACCAAATCAGAGAGATGGGTAGGAGCAAGCCCATGTAATGCTTTGTAGGTTAGCAGTAAAACCTTGAAATCAGCCCTTGCTTTGACAGGAAGCCAGTGTAGAGAGGCTAGCACTGGAGTAATATGATCAAATTTTTTGGTTCTAGTCAGGATTCTAGCAGCCGTATTTAGCACTATTATACCAGTAGTATTTAGCACCCTTTTAGCACCCTTGTGAGACCATATGCTGGTGCGGTTGGCCCTGGGTTCCTCCTAATGCAAGACAATGCTAGACCTCATGTGGCTGGAGTGTGTCAGCAGTTCCTGCAAGAGGAAGGTATTGATGCTATGGACTGGCCCGCCCGTTCCCCAGACCTGAATCCAATTGAGCACATCTGGGACATCATGTCTCGCTCCATCCACCAACGCCACGTTGCACCACAGACTGTCCAGGAGTTGGCTGATGCTTTAGTCCACGTCTGGGAGGAGATCCCTCAGGAGACCATCCTCCACCTCATCAGGAGCATGCCCAGGCATTGTAGGGAGGTCATACAGGCACGCGGAGGCCACACACACTACTGAGCCTCATTTTGACTTGTTTTAACGACATTACATCAAAGTTGTATCAGCCTGTAGTGTGGTTTTCCACTTTAATTTTGAGTGTGACTCCAAATCCAGACCTCCATGGGTTGATAAATTTGATTTCCATTGATAATTTTTGTGTGATTTTGTTGTCAGCACATTCAACTATGTAAAGAAAAAAGTATTTCATAAGAATATTTCATTCATTCAGATCTAGGATGTGTTATTTTAGTGTTCCCTTTATTTTTTTGAGCAGTGTATGTTGTGTTCTTTTCTCCTGAAGAATCTGGTTCTGCAGAAACTCTACTAACCCCTCCCCTTCAAAGACAAAAGACTCCCCTTTCCCCCCACTCCCCTAGAATGGCTCACAGTAGCTTTGGCTCTACCAAGGCTTCCATTAACGGTAGCTCTGGCTCTGCCAAGATGGCCACTGCTGGTGAGGAGGGGAAGGTTCAGAAGTGCTTCATCCGTGTGACAGGCATGACCTGTGCCTCCTGTGTGGCCAACATTGAGAAGAACTTAGTCAAACACAGAGGTGGGTGATGTTATCCTTTAGGTCACTGTCATTTCCCATAGAGTCACTAAGCAGAACGCTTGACCTGGCAGTACAGTTTCTATCATGAGGATAAACAAGTATTTTGTGGTGATGCCACTTTCCCTGGTTAGGGGTTAACTGCACAACATTGTGTGTTCCAGGTGTCATCTCAGTGCTGGTTGCCCTCATGGCTGGTAAGGCGGAGGTGAAGTATGACCCTGGTATTGTTGATGCCAAGCGGATAACACAGCTCATAGAGGGTCTAGGCTTCGGTGCCACACTGATAGAGGACAATGCTGTTATGGATGGGAAACTGGACCTCTCTGTGAGTCGTCTCATTGGCTGAAAGAACATGGAGAAAGAAGAAATACATTTCTATGCTTGGCTAAATACATTTCTATGCTTGGCTAAATACATTTCTATGCTTGGCTAAATACATTTCTATGCTTGGCTAAATACATTTTCTTTGATGTTTAGTGCAGTACTACATTGGGCCAACGTGTTGTCTGGTACAGCTGCATTAAGTTTAAATTAGTTTTGCTCATCTCATGTGTAGGTAACTGGGATGACATGTGCGTCATGTGTCCATAACATTGAGTCCAAACTCACCAGGACCAAAGGGATTCTAGAAGCCTCAGTTGCACTGGCAACCAATAAAGCCCAGATCAAGTTTGACCCAGAAGTGCTTGGAGCTCGTGACATCATCAGAATGATTGAGGTAGCTAGCTATAAGTTGACTTTGCTGTCATGTCTCTTTAAATTTGGTTGCTACATTTGTTTTTCCATCACCAACATCTTGTAATTGTTTTGATCACCTATATATTCACATTGTGCAATTACAGTGTTGGTACATATTCTTACCCATATTTACATCTGTAGTAACTCTGTCTGTTCTAGGGGCTGGGCTTTGGGGCGTCTCTAATGAAAGCTGAAGGCTTTGGGAACAACCTGGATCATGGGGAAGAGATTCAACAGTAAGTATCTGTTTTGGTCGTCTGTCGATTTTGACTTGAGATACATGTTTTTGGATCAACCTTGAATTGTTTTAACACACTCTCCTCTCTGCATGCGTCCTGTGTGTGTGTGTGTTCCAGGTGGAAGAACTCGTTCCTGTTCAGTCTGGTGTTTGGGGTGCCAGTCATGGGCTTGATGATCTACATGATGGTGATGGACAGTCAGCACGGGGAACACGGTGGCTCTATGCCCGAGGAGCAGAACCTTCTCCCAGGCCTCTCCCTCCTCAACCTGGCCTTCTTCCTGCTCTGTACACCTGTCCAGGTATAATAAGACCCTACCTAGCCCTGCTACTGGCTCAGTCTCAGTACTGTAGATGTGTCTGTGACCCCCAGATACTATAGGACCCTACCAAGCCCTGATACTGCTTATCTACTGTATGTCGTAGTCCATTATATAATAACTGTAAGTCACATTTCTCTCTCTCTTCATACCTCTCTTTTTCAATCTCTCGGTCTCTTGCTCTCTCTCTTCATACCTCTCTTTCTCAATCTCTCTCTGTTCTTGCTCTCTCTCTCCTCCTCTTTCCCTCCCCCACATCCTACTCCTCCATCAGATCTTCGGGGGTCGTTATTTCTACATCCAGGCGTACCGCTCGTTGAGACACCGCACGGCTAACATGGACGTCCTCATCGTCCTGGCAACCTCCATCGCCTACATCTACTCAGTTGTGGTCCTCATTGTGGCGATGGCAGAGAGAGCCAATCAGAGCCCTGTTACCTTCTTTGACACCCCGCCCATGCTCTTCGTCTTCATCGCCCTGGGCCGGTGGCTGGAGCACATAGCAAAGGTAAGGCTTTTCTACCCTACTCTATTCTACTCTACTCTATTCTATTATGCTATATTCTACTCTATTCCATTCTATTATATTCTACTCAATTGTATTCTACTCTATTCTATTCCAGTCTACTCTATTATTTTCTACTCTATTGTACTCTATTCCATTCTACACTACTGTACTCTATTCCATTATACTCTATTCTATTCCATTCTACTGACCTCTATTCCATTCTACTCTATTATTTTTACTCTACTGTACTCTATTCCATTCTACTCTACTGTACTTTATTCCATTCTACTCTACTGTACTATATTCCATTATACTCTACTCTATTCCATTCTATTATATTCTACTCTATTCCATTCTACTCTTTTCTACTCTACTCTGTTCTACTGTACTATATTCTACTGTAATCTATTCCATTACACTCTACTCTATTCCATTCTATTATATTCTACTCTATTCCATTCTATTCTACTCTGTTCTACTCTACTCAATTGTATTCTACTCTACTCTGCTCTATTCCATTCTACTCTATTATTTTCTACTCTATTCCATTCTACTCTATTCTACTCTACTCTGTCTACTCTACTCTATTCTACTCTACTCAATTCTAGTGTTTCTCCTACGATTAGTTATGCGGGTTGCATTCCACTTTCCTTTACCTGGACCACAGCTAAAGTCCTTTTGGTTGGAAGTACTTCTGTTGCTCTCAGCTTTATGGATGGTGGATCACCAGGGGGTTATTCTAGGTCATATCTGATCAGTTTTTGTGGCATTTATGGTCATATGATTGTGTTATTATGGTGTCAGTGTGGGAAAGCAATCACCAGACTACAGGCTGAAGACTTATGCTGAGGTCGGCAGGTAATTCCCAGGTTTAATCAACACCCACTCATGTCATTGTCTCTGTGTTTCCTGTTCCTGTTCTGCAGAGCAAGACATCTGAAGCACTGGCCAAGCTGATGTCACTGCAGGCTACTGATGCCACTGTGGTCACGTTAGGTCCTGACCACTCCATCCTCAGGTGAACCTAAACCCAGGTTCATTTTCCCACAGTGAACGCTTGTGGAAAAATATGTTTATTTTATGTGATGTTTATTTTTATATTGGCCTCATATAATCAAACCTGCCATAGCCATGATTTCTTTACAATCTGTTTATAGATGTATCCATAAACTATTCTGAGAATATTTCACCACAATAAATCAGTACTGTGTCTGTGCTTTGTGCGTACGTGCGTGTGTGCGTACGTGCGTGTGTGTGTCTGTGGTGTGTGTGTACGTGCGTGTGTGTGTACGTGCGTGTGTGTGTCTGTGCTGTGTGTGTCAGTGAGGAGCAGGTGTCGGTGGAGCTGGTCCAGAGAGGAGACATAGTGAAGGTGGTGCCTGGGGGAAAGTTCCCCGTGGACGGGAAGGTGATCGAGGGAAGCTCCATGGCAGATGAGTCCCTCATCACAGGTAAGAACCGTTTTGTTGGGGAGCCAATGGGCCATAGTGGTTTACTGTCATTATGGTCCTTTTGTGGTCTATTGGTGATTGACTGTGTTGTAGTGAAGGGTAAAGGCATGTAAATGCACCTTTTTTATTTAATAGTAGCAAAATACCACTTCATGACACACCTAGTGTGGAGAAATGCATTGAAAATATAGGTAGCATTACTCTATTCACCGCTAACGACGATCGCTGTCATTGTGGTCATTTAGTAGTCTGTATCGGTGGTTGCTGGTAGTCATTGTGGTCATTTAGTAGTCTGTATCGGTGGTTGCTGGTAGTCATTGTGGTCATTTAGTAGTCTGTATCGGTGGTTGCTGGTAGTCATTGTGGTTCTTTGGTGGTCTACCATGGTTGATGGGGTGGTCAATGTTCTCTCTGTGGTCAGGTGAGCCCATGCCTGTGAGTAAGAAGCCCGGCAGTTCAGTGATAGCTGGCTCCATCAACGCCCACGGATCTCTACTGGTGCAGGCCACCCACGTAGGAGCAGACACCACCCTCTGTCAGATAGTCAAACTAGTGGAGGAGGCACAGACATCCAAGGTAAACAAAACACTTTATGGCCAAGGTCAAGACGGGACGTCTTTGATTGTAGGCTACAATTACCTGTGTAAGTTACATTATAATCAGTTACTGAGTAAGTATCTGAAACATCTCTTGTTCGACCAGGCCCCCATCCAGCAGTTTGCAGACAGACTGAGTGGCTACTTTGTACCCTTCATAGTCATTGCCTCAGTGCTAACACTGCTGGTCTGGCTGGTGATCGGCTTTGTCAACTTCCATGTTGTGAAGGAGTACTTTCCTGTGAGTAACCACAAGAGCTTATCAAACTCAGAACAAAGCCTTATGGCATTGATGTACTTTCTGAATGAAAAGACTAGTTCTGAATCATATTGTTTGTGTGTGTTTGTGTGTTTGTGTGTTTCATCCTCACAGGGTTACGATGAGAACATCCCCAAGACCGATGTTATTGTCCGCTTCGCCTTCCAGGCCTCCATCACAGTCCTATCCATCGCCTGCCCCTGCTCTCTGGGCCTGGCGACCCCGACAGCTGTCATGGTGGGCACGGGGGTCGGAGCCCAGAACGGCATCCTCATCAAGGGAGGGGAACCGCTGGAGATGGCCCACAAGGCAATGCACCTCTAGTTACTACCTCCCAACCGAAACATACTTCCTGTAAACGTCCAGTGTTTTCCAAACTGTATTGTGGGCCGGGTACAGGGTAGAGTCGGTTATGGTGACTTAGTGTGAAGCTGTACATGTATGACAGGCATTTCCCACTGCTCTAACCCTAAAAGCCACAGCTAAAGCTACCAGCAGTAACACAGACAGAAAATGACAGTGTTGTCCGCTTCCTCCTTTCCTCCCATTCAGATCGGTGCAGTGATGTTTGATAAGACGGGCACCATCACTAACGGTGTCCCGCGGGTGACCAGGGTGTTGGTGCTGTGGGAGAGGGCACGGCTGCCCCTGCGTAAGGTCCTGGCACTGGTGGGCACAGCGGAGGCCAGCAGTGAACACCCACTGGGGATGGCTGTGGCCAAGCACTGCAAAGAGGTGAGGGTATTTCATTGATATCTACCAGGTATCTGTGCTTTAGCCGCTGTATAAACACAGACAAGGTCATTCTATCCACTTTACCCTGGAATTATTCTCCAGGTCGTTGATATAAATGAGAATGAATGTTCACAGTCAACTTACCTAGTGAAGTAAGGACTCAATATAATGAAATAAATAACTAGTGTGAGCGAGCGCCTGTCCGTATGTATATCAGGAGCTGGAGACAGATGTTCTGGGTTCCTGTAAGGACTTCCAGTCGGTGCCAGGCTGTGGGATCAGCTGTAAGGTGTCTAACATTGAGGAGGTACTGCTGGAGGGTGACCAGGACTCCTGTCATACCCAGGTCACACTGCAGGGGGCCACGACTGATGAGAGCAGCCTGGTCGGCGATACTGTGTCAGGTCAGTGTTGCTTTACAACATCACGGTTTTTATCCCTTTACTTGGTGGTCGTACTCATGATGTACAGTACCAATCAAAAGTTTGGACACACCTACTTATTCAAGGGGTTTTCTTTATTTTGACTATTTTCTGCATTGTAGAATAATAGTGAAGACATCAAAACTATGAAATAACACATATGGAATCATGTAGTAACCAAACAAAGTGTTAAACAAATCAAAATATATTTTATATTCTTCAAAGTAGCCACCCTTTGCCTGGATGTCAGCTTTTCACAACTCTCGGCATTCTCTCAACCAGCTTCATGAGGAATGCTTTTCCAACAGTCTTGAAGGAGTTCCCACGCATGCTGAGCACATGTTGGCTGCTTTTCCTTCACTCTGCGGTTCAACTCATCCCAAACCATCTCAATTGGGTTGAGGTCGGGTGATTGTGGAGACCAGGTCATGTGATGCATACTCCATCACTCTCCTTCTTGGTCAAAAAGCCCTTACTGCCTGGAGGTGTGTTTTGGGTCATTGTCCTGTTGAAAAACAAATGACAGTCACACTAAGCGCAAACCAGATGGGATGGCGTATCGCTGCAGAATTCTGTGGTAGCCATGCTGCTTAAGTGTGCCTTGAATTCTAAATAAATCACTGGCAGTGTCACCAGCGAAGCACCATCACACCACCTCCTCCATGCTTCACGATGGGAACCACACATATGGAGATCATCCGTTCACCGACTCTGCGTCTCACAAAGACACGGTGGTTGGAACCAAAAAGCTCAGATTTGGACTCATCAGACCAAACAACAGATTTCCACCGGTCTAATGTCCATTGCTCGTGTTTCTTGGCCCAAGCAAGTCTCTTCTTATTGGTGTCCTTTAGTAGTGGTGGCTTTGCAGCAATTCAACCATGAAGTCCTGATTCACACAGTTTCCTCTGAACAGTTGATGTTGAGATGTGTCTGAACTCTGTGACACATTTATTTGGGCTGCAATCTGAAGCTGATAACTCTGATGAACTTATCCTCTGCAGCAGAGGTAACTCTGGGTCGACTAAACGACTACCGCCCCGTAGCACTCACATCCGTCATCATGAAGTGCTTTGAGAGACTAGTCAAGGACCATATCACCTCCACCCTACCTGACACCCTTGACCCACTCCAATTTGCTTACCGCCCAAATAGGTCCACAGACGATGCAATCTCAACCACACTGCACACTGCCCTAACCCATCTGGACAAGAGGAATACCTATGTGAGAATGCTGTTCATCGACTACAGCTCGGCATTCAACACCATAGTACCCTCCAAGCTCGTCATCAAGCTCGAGACCCTGGGTCTCGACCCCGCCCTGTGCAACTGGGTACTGGACTTCCTGACGGGCCGCCCCCAGGTGGTGAGGGTAGGCAACAACATCTCCTCCCCGCTGATCCTCAACACTGGGGCCCCACAAGGGTGCGTTCTGAGCCCTCTCCTGTACTCCCTGTTCACCCACGACTGCGTGGCCATGCACGCCTCCAACTCAATCATCAAGTTTGCGGACGACACAACAGTGGTAGGCTTGATTACCAACAACGACGAGACGGCCTACAGGGAGGAGGTGAGGGCCCTCGGAGTGTGGTGTCAGGAAAATAACCTCACACTCAACGTCAACAAAACTAAGGAGATGATTGTGGACTTCAGGAAACAGCAGAGGGAACACCCCCATCCACATCGATGGAACAGTAGTGGAGAGGGTAGCAAGTTTTAAGTTCCTCGGCATACACATCACAGACAAACTGAATTGGTCCACTCACACAGACAGCATCGTGAGGAACAGCAGCGCCTCTTCAACCTCAGGAGGCTTTCCGGCTTGTCACCAAAAGCACTCACAAACTTCTACAGATGCACAATGAGAGCATCCTGGCGGGCTGTATCACCGCCTGGTATGGCAACTGCACCGCCCTTAAGGCTCTCCAGAGGGTAGTGAGGTCTGCATCACCGGGGGCAAACTACCTGCCCTCCAGGACACCTACACCACCCGATGCTACAGGAAGGCCATAAAGATCATCAAGGACATCAACCACCCGAGCCACTGCCTGTTCACCCCGCTGCCATCCAGAAGGCGAGGTCAGTACAGGTGCATCAAAGCTGGGACCGAGAGACTGAAAAACAGCTTCTATCTCAAGGCCATCAGACTGTTAAACAGCCACCACTAACATTGAGTGGCTACTGCCAACACACTGTCAATGACACTGACTCTACTCCAGCCACTTTAATCATGGGAATTGATGGGAAATGATGTAAATATATCACTAGCCACTTTAAACAATGCTACCTTATATAATGTTACTTACCCGACATTGTTAATCTCATATGCATACGTTGATACTGTACTCTATATCATCGACTGCATCCTTATGTAATACATGTATCACTAGCCACTTTAACTATGCCACTTGGTTTACATACTTATCTCAAATGTATATACTGTACTGATATCATCTACTGTATCTTGCCATGCTGCTCTGTACCATCACTCATTCATATATCCTTATGTACATATTCTTTATCCCCTTACACTGTGTATGACAGTAGTTTTTTTTTTGAATTGTTAGTTAGATTACTTGCTCGTTATTACTGCATTGTCGGAACTAGAAGCACAAGCATTTCGCTACACTCGCATTAACATCTGCTAACCATGTGTATGTGACAAATAAAATTTGATTTGATTTGGGTCTTCCTTTCCTGTGGCGGTCCTCATGAGAGCCAGTTAACTCTAATGAACTTCTCTGCAGCAGAGGTAACTCTGGGTCTTCCTTTCCTGTGGAGGTCCTCATGAGAGCCAGTTAACTCTAATGAACTTATCCTCTGCAGCAGAGGTAACTCTGGGTCTTCCTTTCCTGTGGAGGTCCTCATGAGAGCCAGTTAACTCTAATGAACTTATCCTCTGCAGCAGAGGTAACTCTGGGTCTTCCTTTCCTGTGGCGGTCCTCATGAGAGCCAGTTAACTCTAATGAACTTATCCTCTGCAGCAGAGGTAACTCTGGGTCTTCCTTTCCTGTGGCGGTCCTCATGAGAGCCAGTTAACTCTAATGAACTTCTCTGCAGCAGAGGTAACTCTGGGTCTTCCTTTCCTGTGGAGGTCCTCATGAGAGCCAGTTTCATCACAGCGCTTGATGGTTTTTGTGACTGCACTTGAAGAAACTTTCAACGTTCTTGAAATTTTCCGGATTGACTGACCTTCATGTCTTAAAGTAATAGTGGTATCATGTTTTAGGGAAGACCCAGATGCAGACAGTTTTGAAGAAACAAAGTTTAATACTAAACAGGGGCAGGCAAACAACAGGTCAAGGCAGACAGGGGTCAATAATCCAGAGAGGATGTGAAGGGTCCAGAACGGCAGGCAGTCTCAGGGTCAGGGCAGGCAGGGGTCAATAATCTAGAGAGGATGTGAAGGGTCCAGAACGGCAGGCAGTCACAGGGTCAGGGCAGGCAGGGGTCAATAATCTAGAATGGTGGGGTAACGTACCAAACGGCAGGCAGTCTCAGGGTCAGGGCAGGCAGGGGTCAATAATCTAGAGAGGATGTGAAGGGTCCAGAACGGCAGGCAGTCTCAGGGTCAGGGCAGGCAGGGGTCAATAATCTAGAGAGGATGTGAAGGGTCCAGAACGGCAGGCAGTCTCAGGGTCAGGGCAGGCAGGGGTCAATAATCTAGAATGGTGGGGTAACACCAAACGGCAGGCAGTCTCAGGGTCAGGGCAGGCAGGGGTCAATAATCTAGAATGGTGGGGTAACGACCAAACGGCAGGCAGTCTCAGGGTCAGGGCAGGCAGGGGTCAATAATCTAGAATGGTGGGGTAACGTACCAAACGGCAGGCAGTCTCAGGGTCAGGGAGCAGGGGTCAATAACTAAATGGTGGGGTAACGTACCAAACGGCATCGTCTCAGGGTCAGGGCAGGCAGGGGTCAATAATCTAGAATGGTGGGGTAACTCAAACGGCAGGCAGTCTCAGGGTCAGGGCAGGCAGGGGTCAATAATCTAGAATGGTGGGGTTTTACCAAACGGCAGGCAGTCTCAGGGTCAGGGCAGGCAGGGGTCAATAATCTAGAATGGTGGGGTAACGTACCAAACGGCAGGCAGTCTCAGGGTCAGGGCAGGCAGGGGTCAATAATCTAGAATGGTGGGGGTACCAAACGGCAGGCCGTCTCAGGGTCAGGGCAGGCAGGGGTCAATAATCTAGAATGGTGGGGTAACGTACCAAACGGCAGGCAGTCTCAGGGTCAGGGCAGGCAGGGGTCAATAATCTAGAATGGTGGGGTAACGTACCAAACGGCAGGCAGTCTCAGGGTCAGGGCAGGCAGGGGTCAATAATCTAGAATGGTGGGGTAACGTACCAAACGGCAGGCAGTCACAGGGTCAGGGCAGGCAGAACGGTCAAACCAGGAAGGACTAAAAAACAGGAGCAAGAAACAGGCAGGAGTAGGTAAACAAACGCTGGTCGGTTTTACGAACAAAACGAACTGGCAACAAACAAACAGAGAACACAGGTATAAATACACGGGATAATGGGGAAGATGGGCGACACCTGGAGGGGGGGTGGAGACGAGCACAAAGACAGGTGAAACAGATCAGGGTGTGACCGGTGGACTGTCGTTTCTCTTATTTGAGCTGTCTTTTACCAAATAGGGCTATCTTCTGTATACCACATCTTCCTTGTCACAACACAACTGATTGGCTCAAACGCATTAAGAAGGAAAGAAATTCCACAAATTAACTTTTAAGAAGGCACACCTGTTAATTGAAATGCATTCCAGGTGACTACCTCATGAAGCTGGTTGAGAGAATGCCAAGAGTGTGCAAAGCTGTCATCAAGGCAAAGGGTGGCTACTTTGAAGAATCTCAAATATAAAATATATTTTGATTTGTTTTAAACTTTTTTGGTTACTACATGATTCTATATGTGTTATTTCATAGTTTTGATGTCTTCACTATTATTCTACAATATAGAAAGTTGTCTAGCCTTGAAGTCCACTCCATTGCTAATGGTGTTTTGTGTGTTGTCCAGGTGCCTCTGCTAGCCCCTCCTATTTGGTCCTGATCGGGAACAGAGAGTGGATAAGGCGGAACGGGCTTCATGTAGGAGCTGACGTGGATGACGCCATGTCCAGCCACGAGACCAAGGGCCAGACAGCCATCCTGGTAGCTATAGATGGTACAGTCTCAGTCCAATGACAGACATTTACATTTGAGTAATTTAGCAGACCTGTTTTCCAGAGAGACTTACAGTTAGTGCATTCATGACAGCTAGGTGGGACAACCACATACATATCAGTCAGAGTAAGTACATTTTTCCTCATTAAAGTATCTATCAGCAGAGTAAGTGCTGGTAAGTGGAAAAAGTCAAGTGCGAGTGTTAGTTCACAGAAGGTAGTTTTTTTTTTTTTTTTTTCTTGGGGTCCTCCAACAGTGGTTTAAAAGGACTGTTCCATCCCACTGGGTCAGGTTATGGACACACAGTGGTTTATAGTCCTCAGGAACTGTCTCTCAACAGTGGTCTATCTATGACCCTCAGGACTGTGTCCTACAGTGGTTTATGTGTCCTACTCCAGTTTATCTATGACCCTCAGGACTGTGTCCTACTCCAACAGTGGTTTATCTATGACCCTCAGGACTGTGTCCTACTCCAACAGTGGTCTATCTATGACCCTCAGGACTGTGTCCTACTCCAACAGTGGTTTATCTATGACCCTCAGGACTGTGTCCTACTCCAACAGTGGTTTATCTATGACCCTCAGGACTGTGTCCTACTCCAACAGTGGTTTATCTATGACCCTCAGGACTGTGTCCTACTCCAACAGTGGTTTATCTATGACCCTCAGGACTCCAACAGTGGTTTATCTATGACCCTCAGGACTGTGTCCTACTCCAACAGTGGTTTATCTATGACCCTCAGGACTGTGTCCTACTCCAACAGTGGTTTATCTATGACCCTCAGGACTGTGTCCTACTCCAACAGTGGTTTATCTATGACCCTCAGGACTGTGTCCTACTCCAACAGTGGTTTATCTATGACCCTCAGGACTGTGTCCTACTCCAACAGTGGTTTATCTATGAGGTACATACATTGAACAAGGGATATGTGTCAATCCCCTGCGTCAACCTCACCGTTCTGTGTCGGGACATGTTCCATCTCCTCTTCCTATGCCCTAGGTGTACTGTGTGCCATGCTGGCCATAGCAGACACAGTGAAGACCGAGTCTGCCCTGGCTGTCCATACTTTACTCAGCATGGGGATAGAGGTGGTCATGATCACTGGGGACAACAGACGTACTGCTAAGGCTATAGCCACACAGGTAAGAGAAAGATCGAGACCGCACGCATGCATGTGCAGCACATGGGGATGTGGGAAACTCCTCAGCCTGAAGGGTCGCCACTTGTGCCGCCAAATTGTACATTTTATGGTGGCGCCGACTGGTAAGACTCTTTGGGAGGGCCGTCACGTGTGCTAGCAAGACAGAGGTTCTGGGTTCGAGTCTTGGTATGAGCTGAATCAGGAGGAAGTGGTACTTGCTAAGCAAGCAGCGTGGCGTTCATTACACACACACACACGTCTGAATTGTGTCTCTGTCCCTCCTCCAGGTGGGCATCAGGAAGGTATTTGCGGAGGTGCTGCCGTCCCACAAGGTGGCCAAGGTGCAGGAGCTGCAGGAGAGGGGTCTGAGGGTGGCCATGGTGGGTGACGGGGTCAACGACTCGCCCGCCCTCGCCCGCGCTGACGTGGGCATCGCCATAGGGACTGGCACAGACGTGGCCATAGAGGCAGCTGACGTGGTGCTGATCAGGGTGAGGAGCAGTGTGGGGTGTGGTTGGGATGTTAACTACATCCTAGTTACATGTGTTGTGATGTACTTGAAAGGGAGAGATGAGGTCTCCTGGGTGTATTTTCTGTCCCAAAGGAACTTCAGTTATTTGAGTTTTTTTCTTCTCCTTTCTACGTAGAATGATCTGTTAGACGTGGTGGCCTGTATTGAGCTGTCCAAGAAGACTGTTCAGAGGATACGCATCAACTTTGTCTTCGCTCTCATCTACAACCTGGTAGGGATTCCCATCGCCGCAGGTCAGTAACAAATCATATTTTATCGGTCGCATACACATATTTAGCAAATGTTAATGCGAGTGTAGCAAAATGCCTGTGATCCTAGCACCAACAGTGCAGTTGTGTGTGTAGTAAAGCTGGGTTGCACTGTACCCATCCAGGTGTGTTTCTGCCCGCTGGTCTGGTCCTACAGCCATGGATGGGTTCAGCAGCTATGGCAGCTTCCTCTGTGTCTGTGGTCATCTCTTCCCTGCTGTTAAAACTGTGAGTGTATGCTTCTGCCTCTCTCTCTGTCCGTCCTTCCATCTATCTCTCTGTCTGTTGGGGATTTTGCTGTGTAATCTCAATCTCTTCACTGTAAACTCGGTCCATTGAGAAGCGTTTCCATAGTAACCTGAGTAAAGTAGCGTGTGCCTGTAGAACAGCCCAGGGCACCATGTCCAGAGTGTCTCTGTTGCAGCAGCCCATCACTGAACACTACACAGACTGAACACAGTGCACTTTGACCTCTCAGCTGTATCTAGTTCACTATTTGGAACCACTCCAACTCCCTCTTTATTTATGGAAAACAGTGTAAATGTCTCAATCTTTCTCTCCTTTTCTGTTCCTTACATGCCACATGTTTTCATGTTATGTTTGTCTTACTCACTCACACGTTATTCTGCCTATATTAACACGCCACTTGTCCGTTTCAGGTCAAGTCTCTGTCTCTACACTTTTCTCCCCATCCTCCTCATACTCTCGTTTACTTGTTCAAATATTTTTTATTGAACACGCACCAGAATGGTGTACAGGTATAAAAGACAAGTCTGCAATTCTTATTTAAACATAAAAGAGCAGACAGGAACAACAAGACCCAGAGTTCTGGGTACAAAACAAATATTACAAACCAAGACCTACAGAACAAGGACGTGTAGAAAGAAAGAGGGTAGATGTCATCCCCCTTATTCCCCCCTATTCCCCTCCCAGCTGCTCGGGTGGCGGGGCCAGCACATGCTGCCTAAAGGTAGATTAAAATATTAGAATTGAGAGTGCGTTAAAATGTACAAATCCACAGTGCCGACTGGTCCAAGTAAGAGAGGAAAGGCTGACAGATTTGATCAAATGTTAGAATATATCTCATTCTTTGTAAGTGTACATTATTTGCCAATTCGCTAAGCCATAATTTGGTAGAGGGAGCTTCCCTCCTTTTGCTCTCTCTCTTACTAAAACTGACCTCAGTCCTCTCCTGCTTCTGCCTGCTCCAGGTATAAAAAGACGTCAATCGAGACGTATGAGTTCCGGGCCCAGGGGAACATGAAGAGCCTGAGCCCCAGCCAGGTGAGCACCCACGTGGGTCTGGATGACCGGCGACGCACACCTCCCTCCCTCCGTGGCGCCTGGGAGCGCCTGAGCCAGGGCAGCCGCCTCTCCCTGCCCATCTCCTTCTCCAGCCAGCCGGCCAGCCGAGGTCCATCCACCCCCTCTCTCCAGGACCGCTGCTCCCTGCTGGACCACGAGAAGGAAGTGGGCCTCGTAGTGTAGCAAGGTGCCAGGTAGAGGACATTATATCGAAAGGGAAACTACCTGTCCTATGGAAACCATCTGATGGAAAGGTCCAAGGGAAACTGTCCACATTCCTTAGTCTCATCCTCTTCATGTCAATTAGATGTATTTTAATATTTGACTGAACGATAACTGAGAAATAAATCAATATCTAGAAATCATTCACAAAGTTACTTTCTTTAAATCTTTCAAGACACTTTTTATCACAAGCGGTTAAACAATATGGCTCTTCAGTTTACATTATGAGGAAATGTTATTCATTGTGAACTTTCTTTAGGGGGATTGTCATGTGTGGTTTGCCCACCTATTGTCTGTTTTGAATGTGTCCTAATGGTTCATTTGTCTCCTTTGTCCCTGTAGTCCAAATATATTTCAGTAAAATCCACCAAGGTTTCTGCTTTGTACTTCCCTTGACTTGCTTGCGTAGCCCATCTCATTAAGCTTTTACCAAACATCTCCATCAAAATGTACATGTAGGCCTGTAAGTAGGCCATGTGTGTATAATCACCTTCTAAATGAAAAGCACCGTGTTTGTAGAACCTCATCGGAAAGACTTTTGCTACATCTTCGGAGCTAAAGATACACATCATTCTGTGTCCGTGAGAGAATGGATCATTCATGTTGCATGACCTGTCATGTCTTCACACTAGTGGTAGTAGATGGTGAGGACAGGGAATAGGTTATCCCTGAAGTAGTCCCCTAGGGTGCATCTCAATAGTCTGCAGTGACTTCCTCAACTGTCTGTCATTTGACTTGCATGAGAGAACGCCAATGAATTTGGATTCCTTATAAGATGTTATTTTCCCCTCATCTTTACAAAGTTCAGGGTAAGGGAGTGGGGTTACCAATCACTGTTTACGTTGCTTGATAATGAGGTCCACAAAAAGTAAACTGAGAAGACTTCTTCTGCTATTAAACTTGTATGTCTATTTCTAAATGATGTTACATAACTGTTTTAACTGGTGGGTGGGCAGCTGTGGGTGGTGGGTGGGCAGCTGTGGGTGGTGGGTGCTGGGTGGGCAGCTGTGGGTGGTGGGTGGGCAGCTGTGGTTGGTGGATGGGCAGCTGTGGTTGGTGGATGGGCAGCTGTGGTTGGTGGTGGGTGGGCAGCTGTAGGTGATGGGTGGGCAGCTGTGGGTGATGGGTGGGCAGCTGGGTGAGGTGGGCAGCTGTAGGTGATGGGTGGGCAGCTGTGGGTGATGGGTGGGCAGCTGTGGGTGATGGGTGGGCAGCTGTGGGTGGGCAGCTGTGGGTGGTGGGTGGGCAGCTGTGGGTGGGCAGTTGTAGGTAGCCTGCGAGATGAAAAAAACAGGATTTTAGGCGTAAGATTCAGAGAAACGTATTTGGACAATATTCCTCCTATTCATGAAAACATTGCACTCGCCCATGCAGTTGTTTTAATAAACTACTCTGCGGGGACGTGGGAGGGCGAGACTCTCCCTGATAAAGGAGAGGGGCTCAAGAATACAGTTTCACAGAAGATGCTCAACTGAAACCGTCTCCTAGTTCCACTTGTTTTGTTGTGCACTGGTTAAAAAACAGAACCTTACACACTTTGTCGCAGACTATTTCAGGAAGGCTAGAAGGTAAGTCATTGTGAATTGGTGGAGTTTTTATATTATTAACAAGTATTTGTATAGAATTTAAAATAATGTTCTATCTAAACAGTAGGCTAACCTTTTTGTCTCTGCGTTGGCATAATTGACCATCCAAGTCATTCGATATAGCCTTTGAGCTTATTTCAATTGGATGTGCATGGTTACCAGTTTTCCAGTACGCTCTCCATCTGTTTTCTGGTCAGTGTGGATGCAAAATAATGTTCAGGTGGATATTAGGTTCTAGGTGACTGTAAGGGAATTCTGCCCTATGCACACTAGAGACCACAGGAAAACTTCTTTGATCAGAGGTTTTGTTAAATAAGGATTGCAACCCGGAACACACACTTACAGAAATTTGCAAGCAAGACACTCAGTTCTAAAGATGGTGTTTTCCCTTTTTATCCCACACTATAGTTCACCCCGCCCAAGGTGATGTCCCTTAACTTTAATACCATATAAGCTCATCATTTTCTCTCCGCTGGGCGGAGTTCAGTTTATGGTGTTATTGGCAGTTAGTTTCCCAATCCTTCTTCCTCTTATTGCTATCATGTGCTAGCAGAAGTAAGACTGGAACATGGCATCAACAGAAACTGGCTAAGTTCCCTTTGTCTATCTGTTACCAAATCACATTGTATTTGTCACATACACATGGTTAGCAGATGTTAATGCGAGTGTAGCGAAATGCTTGTGCTTCTAGTTCCCACAATGCAGTAATAACCAACAAGTAATCTAACCTAACAATTCCACAACTGCTACCTTATACACACAAGTGTAAAGGGATAAAGAATATGTTCATAAAGATGTATGAATGAGTGATGGTACAGAACGGCATAGGCAAGATACAGTAGATGGTATTGAGTACAGTATATACTTATGAGATGAGTAATGTAGGGTATGTAAACAAAGTGGCATAGTTTAAAGTGGCTAATGATACAAGTATTACATAAAGATACAGTAGATGATATAGAGTACAGTATATACAGTGGGACAAAAAAGTATTTAGTCAGCCACCAATCGTGCAAGTTCTCCCACTTAAAAATATGAGAGAGGCCTGTAATTTTCATCATAGGTACACTTCAACTATGACAGACAAAATGAGAAAAAAAATCCAGAAAATCACATTGTAGGATTTTTAATTAATTTATTTTTAAATTATGGTGGAAAATAAGTATTTGGTCACCTACAAACAAGCAAGATTTCTGTCTCTCACAGACCTGTAACTTCTTATTTAAGAGGCTCCTCTGTCCTCCACTCGTTACCTGTATTAATGGCACCTGTTTGAACTTGTTATCAGTATAAAAGACACCTGTCCACAACCTCAAACAGTCACACTCCAAACTCCACTATGGCCGAGACCAAAGAGCTGTCAAAGGACACCAGAAACAAAATTGTAGACCTGCACCAGGCTGGGAAGACTGAATCTGCAATAGGTAAGCAGCTTGGTTTGAAGAAATCAACTGTGGGAGCAATTATTAGGAAATGGAAGACATACAAGACCACTGATAATCTCCCTCGATCTGGGGCTCCCACGCAAGATCTCACCCCGTGGGGTCAAAATGATCACAAGAACGGTGAGCAAAAATCCCAGAACCACACGGGGGGACCTAGTGAATGACCTGCAGAGAGCTGGGACCAAAGTAACAAAACCTACCATCAGTAACACACTACGCCGTCAGGGACTCAAATCCTGCAGTGCCAGACGTGTCCCCCTGCTTAAGCCAGTACATGTCCACGCCCGTCTGAAGTTTGCTAGAAAGCATTTGGATGATCCAGAAGAAGATTGGAATGTCATATGGTCAGATGAAACCAAAATATAACTTTCGTGTTTGGAGGACAAAGAATGCTGAGTTGCATCCAAAGAACACCATACCTACTGTGAAGCATGGGGGTGGAAACATCATGCTTTGGGGCTGTTTTTCTGCAAAGGGACCAAGACGACTGATCCGTGTAAAGGAAAGAATGAATGGGGCCATGTATCGTGAGATTTTGAGTGAAAACCTCCTTCCATCAGCAAGGGCATTGAAGATGAAACGTGGATGGGTCTTTCAGCATGACAATGATCCCAAACACACCGCCCGGGCAACGAAGGAGTGGCTTCGTAAGAAGCATTTCAAGGTCCTGGAGTGGCCTAGCCAGTCTCCAGATCTCAACCTCATAGAAAATCTTTGGAGGGAGTTGAAAGTCCGTGTTGCCCCAAAACATCACTGCTCTGGAGGAGATCTGCATGGAGGAATGGGCCAAAATACCCGCAACAGTGTGTGAAAACCTTGTGAAGACTTACAGAAAACGTTTGACCTCTGTCATTGCCAACAAAGGGTATATAACAAAGTATTGAGATAAACTTTTGTTATTGACCAAATACTTATTTTCCACCATAATTTGCAAATAAATTTATTAAAAATCCCACAATGTGATTTTCTGGATTTTTTTTCTCATTTTGTCTGTCATAGTTGAAGTGTACCTATGATGACAATTACAGGCCTCTCTCATCTTTTTAAGTGGGAGAACTTGCACAATTGGTGGCTGACTAAATACTTTTTTGCCCCACTGTACATATACATATGAGATGGGTAATGTGGGGTATGTAAACATTATATTAAGTGGCCTTGTTTAAAGTGGCTAGTGATACTTTTTTTTACATCAATTTCCATTATTAAAGTGTCTGGAGTTGAGTCAGTATGTTGGCATCAGCCACTCAATGTTAGTGGTGGCTGTTTAATTAACAGTCTGATGGCCTTGAGATAGAAGCTTTTTTTCAGTCTCTCGGTCCCAGCTTTGATGCACCTGTACTGACCTCGCCTTCTGGATGATAGCGGGGTAAACAGGCAGTGGCTCGGGTGGTTGTTGTCCTTGATGATCTTTATGGCCTTCCTGTGATCCATCAGGTGGTGTAGGTGTCCTGGAGGGCAGGTAGTTTGCCCCCGGTGATGCGTTGTGCAAACCTCACTACCCTCTGGAAAGCCTTACGGTTGTGGGCGGTGCAGTTGCCATACCAGGCGGTGATACAGCCTGACAGGATGCTCTCGATTGTGCATCTGTTGAAGTTTGTGAGTGCTTTTGGTGACAAGCCGAATTTCTTCAGCCTCCTGAGGTTGAAGAGGCGCTGCTGCGCCTTCTTCACGATGCTGTCTGTGTGAGTGGACCAATTCAGTTTGTCTGTGATGTGTATGCCGAGGAACTTAAAACTTGCTACCCTCTCCACTACTGTTCCATCGATGTGGATGGGGGGGGTGTTCCCTCTGCTGTTTCCTGAAGTCCACAATCATCTCCTTGTTTTGTTGACGTTGAGTGTGAGGTTATTTTCCTGACACCACACACCGAGGGCCCTCACCTCCTCCCTGTAGGCCGTCTAGTCGTTGTTGGTAATCAAGCCTACCACTGTTGTGTCGTCCGCAAACTTGATGATTGAGTTGGAGGCGTGCGTGGCCACGCAGTCGTGGGTGAACAGGGAGTACAGGAGAGGGCTCAGAACGCACCCTCGTGGGGCCCCAGTGTTGAGGATCAGCGGGGAGGAGATGTTGTTGCCCTTCCTCACCACCTGGGGGCGGCCCGTCAGGAAATCCAGTACCCAGTTGCATAGGGCGGGGTCGAGACCCAGGGTCTCGAGCTTGATGACGAGTTTGGAGGGTACTATGGTGTTAAATGCTGAGCTGTAGTCGATGAACAGCATTCTTACATAGGTATTCCTCTTGTCCAGATGGGTTAGGGCAGTGTGCAGTGTGGTTGCGATTGCGTCGTTTGTGGACCTATTGGGGCGGTAAGCAAATTGGAGTGGGTCTAGGGTGTCAGGTAGGGTGGAGGTGATATGGTCCTTGACTAGTCTCTCAAAGCACTTCATGATGATGGAAGTGAGTGCTACGGGGCAGTAGTCGTTTTAGCTCAGTTACCTTAGCTTTCTTGGGAACAGGAACAATGGTGGCCCTCTTGGAGCATGTGGGAACAGCAGACTGGGATAAGGATTGATTGAATATGTCTGTAAACACCCCAACAGTATAGTTCAACACACAGGCTTGTACAATTGACCTCTTAATGCTTGTAATGTGTCGACACTGATCCATAATCTCAAGCTAAAGCAAAACATCAAGCGTTGTACTTTCGTAATTACAGGTGTTCTTAAGTAACAGTTAGTATGTCTTTTCCACACCCAAGCATCTTCCTATAATGTACAGCTATTATAAAATTCCTTACAGTGACCTGTGCAGAATTCATCATGACTGGTGTGGCGAAGACATGTCATCACTGTCTGTCTAAGATGGCCAGTAATGGTGAGTGAGTAACACACACAAACACACACAATGTATTCAAAAACATTCATTAACATGAAGGAACTGAATTGCACTGTGGAATATCATGGATAAAATGTGGATCCTCTGTAGCTGCACTCGCAACGCCATGATAGTGATTTCAGCGACCAACCATACGTAAAGAATGTACAGTATGCGCGCATGACTGTCAGTCGCTTTGGATAAAAGCGTCTGCTAAATGGCATATATTATATATTAAAATAGAGTTGGTGATCAATTTATTAGCACTTCAGATATGGGTACTTTCCCTCTAAATAATAGACTCTTTTAAGACCTGCTAAGTACCAGAGGCTAAATCTGTTAAGAGCTGCTAAGTACCAGAGGCTGTCTCTCTAGGATGGACTAGAGGGGCGAAGGGGGATAGTGTCAGTGTTGTGTTCGAGATCACCTAAAGCCAGTCCCAGTCAAAACCAAGACCGGAGCAAATCGAGACTGGTTTTAATATGTGTCATGAAGGAGTGTGGATATCTGGCCCAGCAAAGTGGTTTTATGCGTTGACTGAAGGGGGAGATAATTATGAGTTTTGATGTTTGTTTTTTACACCACTGGTTTCTGAGTCCAAGTCAAGACAGAGTAAAAATGTATCCAAGACCGAGACACTCAGTATGTGGTCTCGAGACCGGACTCATCTGGAGTAGGCCTACATCAACGCTGGATAGTGGTAATGGTAGTTTAATAAGATTCAGAAAATGTTCATGTCATCAAGAGGAATTCCTTTTGCAGCAGTCAAAGTGCATACAGAGGAGGCCACTTATTAACATGGAAAAACACAACAACAGGAAAAAAGCTACATACTTGTTTGATGGTTAATGCTTTGCATGTATTTTTCTGGACAGATTTATAACGGTTTCTTTTTCTCTAGCCTACTTTATGGTGGGACTTCTGTTCTTTCTTGCCGTTCCTCTCACCATGGCGTTTGTAGGTAAGACCATGTAATTATAAATGACAATACTGGAATGGACATGAACCTTGTTATGATTGATGGGATTAAGGTCATCCATTTTGGTCAGGGAGTTGGTCAGCCAGCGTGGTAAGATAATGTGGTAAAAAAAAAGAAGAATTTATCAACACTGTTTGTTTGTGAGCTAGATAACCAGACAGTTTTAGAGGAATGTTTCAAATTAAATGCCAATATGCCAACATTCCATTCAAACAACACAGTCAATCCACAGCCACACTGGCTGAAATCAGTTGATGATTCTGTAGGACTTAGACAAGTGGTAAATGCAACAAGTTCTGATATTGTATCATATCATTGCATTAACAGCTTTCTGAGAAAACCAAAAATGTTGACATTTATGGATTGTTTACATATAATTTAGAGGCTACTTGTACAGAAAATTGGTATAAAACCAGTATAAACTAAAGTTATAATTACTAATGGCACCCGTCCTTATGGACTGTATATCATTTAAATTATTAATTTGATTTAATGCAATTCCCCCCTCCTACAAATCAAAAATGTGTTTATCTGTTTATCTTTTTGGTCTCTGGATATACCAATATATTCTCAACTCCAGAGCATTTAAAAAAACTCCCATAGGCCTATTTCCATGGGATCATGTCACCTGCTTTGTCTTTAAAATGTATCGTTGTCCTACCATGAACACACGTTATATATACAGTGCCTTCCTTTTCAGACCGCTTGACTTCTCCCACATTTTGTTACGTTACAGCCTTACTCTAAACATTCTTTATCAAATAAAAAAAACTCATCAATCTACACATGACAAAGATAAAACTGCTTTTTAGACATTTTTGCAAGTTTATTCAACATTAAAAAAAACATATACATAAGTATTCAGACCCTTTGCTATGAGACTTGAAATTAAGCTCAGATGCATCCTGTTTCCATTGATCATCCTTGAGATGTTTCTACAACTTGATTGGAGTCCACCTGTGGCAAATTCAATTGATTGGACATGATTTGGAAAAGACGCACACCTGTTACATAAGGTCCCACTGTTGAACATGCATGTCAGAGCAAAAAACAAGCCATGAGGTCGAAGGAATTTGCCGTAGAGCTCCAAGACAGGATTTTGTCGAGACACAGATCTGGGGAAGGATACCAAAAAATGTCTGCAGCATTGAAGGACCCAAAGAACACAGTGGCCTCCATCATTCTTAAATGGAAGAAGTTTGGAACCACCAAGACTCTTCCTAGAGCTGGCTGCCCAGCCAAACTGAGCAATCGGGGAGGAGGGCCAATTGGTCAGTGAGGTGACCAAGAACCCAATGGTCATTCTGACAGGGCTCCAGAGTTCGTCTGTGGAGATGGAAGAACCTTCCAGAAGGACAACCATTTCTGCAGCATTCCACAAATCAGGCATTTATGGTAGAGTGGACAGACGGAAGCCACTCCTCAGTAAAATGCACATGACAGCCTGCTTGGAGTTTGCCAAAAGGCTCTCTACATTTTGAAATGTTGTGTAGCCTAATTCTAGATGTTTTTCTCTTTCTACCCTCCAGCTAGGCTACTCCGACCCCCCCGAGGGAAGATACAGGGGCAGGGCAAACACTTTCATCCAGGAATCAGGATGTAACTGTTTGACCAAATTATGGTTTTAGCTGCCCCCAAAATAGAAAGTATTGAGTGAAGTGACCAGACAGAATTTGTAGCTGTCACAGATGCAACCACATCCAAGCATGGAAGAAGTATGCCTACTTTCTACCTCTCCACTTTATCTACCAGCTCACGTTTGTTTCCTATGTTTTAGGCCTAGTGCTTGAGCTATATGACGCATTATATTCCTTGCTATATTTGACAACATTGTTTGAAAGGTGTGAAGTTGGGTATAACAGGGCAGCGGGTGATAAGATAGTATGTTGAATATTTTACGCATGGGTCCGCCCTAGACTATAAACCAGCAGCGCAGTTAATACCTAGACCTATGTGAATTGCTGCATGTTGTAAAATGAATATGAGTATTGTGATGCATAATTGCCATAGTACTTTGGAATGTCCAGTCAATGAGCATTATGATTAAGGCCAACTAGTCATTCTACAGATCGATGCTTGATGACAGCATCATCTCTCGTAGTAACGGTGCCATTTCAAAAACCGACCCTCTGCTAATAAAACAAGACCCTCTGCTAATAAAACAAGACCCTCTGCTAATAAAACAAGACCCTCTGCTAATAAAACAAGACCCTCTGCTAATAAAACAAGACCCTCTGCTAATAAAACAAGACCCTCTGCTAATAAAAAAACAAGACCTCTCTGCTAATAATAAAACAAGACCCTCTGCTAATAAAACAAGACCCTCTGCTAATAAAACAAGACCCTCTGCTAATAAAACAAGACCCTCTGCTAATAAAACAAGACCCTCTGCTAATAAAACAACCCTCTGCTAATAAAACAAGACCCTCTGCTAATAAAACAAGACCCTCTGCTAATAAAACAAGACCCTCTGCTAATAAAACAAGACCCTCTGCTAATAAAACAAGACCCTCTGCTAATAAAACAAGACCCTCTGCTAATAAAACAAGACCCTCTGCTAATAAAACAAGACCCTCTGCTAATAAAACAAGACCCTCTGCTAATAAAACAAGACCCTCTGCTAATAAAACAAGACCCTCTGCTAATAAAACAAGACCCTCTGCTAATAAAACAAGACCCTCTGCTAATAAAACAAGACCCTCTGCTAATAAAACAAGACCCTCTGCTAATAAAACAAGACCCTCTGCTAATAAAACAAGACCCTCTGCTAATAAAACAAGACCCTCTGCTAATAAAACAAGACCCTCTGCTAATAAAACAAGACCCTCTGCTAATAAAACAAGACCCTCTGCTAATAAAACAAGACCCTCTGCTAATAAAACAAGACCCTCTAAAACAAGCTAATAAAACAAGACCCTCTGCTAATAAAACAAGACCCTCTGCTAATAAAACAAGACCCTCTGCTAATAAAACAAGACCCTCTGCTAATAAAACAAAGACAAGACCCTCTGCTAATAAAACAAGACCCTCTGCTAATAAAACAAGACCCTCTGCTAATAAAACAAGACCCTCTGCTAATAAAACAAGACCCTCTGCTAATAAAACAAGACCCTCTGCTAATAAAACAAGACCCTCTGCTAATAAAACAAGACCCTCTGCTAATAAAACAAGACCCTCTGCTAATAAAACAAGACCCTCTGCTAATAAAACAAGACCCTCTGCTAATAAAACAAGACCCTCTGCTAATAAAACAAGACCCTCTGCTAATAAAACAAGACCCTCTGCTAATAAAACAAGAAAGACTTTAAAGTTAGTTGGAAGCGCTCGTTGCAGCCGAAAGGACAATAACCAGGTATGTGAGGATTCTAAGGTCTCCCCCTTGCCAACTTTCTTAACGTCTCCCAGTTCTCCTTGCCAACTCTCCTCTTGCGCCTAACGGTTTAAGAATATTGGTATATCCAGAAACCAAAAAGCTGAACAGATATACAAATGTTTTATTTGGAGGAAGGGGGAATTGCATTGAATCAAGTTCTTACGGAAGAAGGTAAGGGATCCAATGTGTCAACGTTTTAAATAAATAGTCTACATTGTTAGGTCTACATTTAATTGTCAGGGACAGATACAATGATTACAATGTCTCAATATTTTGTTATCCTAATCTACTTATTTAACTCTATACTGCCTAAAAAACTCTAAACCATCTAATAATAAAAATACAAAGTCGTAACAGTTTTAGTTAAACGCCCATCTTTTATTTAAGCAGACTTTTAACATCTCTGCACTACCAGTGGTCGAGTCTGGAGGGAGAACCGGTAGGGGGCGGTTAGTTCAGGTAGGTTACCCGGCCTGTCTAACGCCTCCTGCGGCCTCCTCTCCTGCGACGCCGGGACACCCTGGGGCGACGGCGCCTGCGGATACGGCGGCTGGCTCTGCGTCTTCTGGGCATAGTGATTGATAGATAAGACTATGAATAACTTTGAGATGTGCCGGGGGTTCCTTTTATAGGGCTGGAGAGGGGCGGGAGTTACGTCATCATGGGATAAACGATGACGCAATAATTATTAATTACAATTAGAATTTTGAAAAGGCCTGTCATAAGTGAGGTCATAGTAGCATTGTCAGGATGATGCAATAGTCACTGTGCCATTCCAAACACAAAAACCGGAAAAATACAAAACACAGTGGAATTAATATAAATTGGATAATCAGATATGGTAATATGACAAGCTTTGCTTGATCCTAAAATGAAAAAAAAAAAATTGGCCCAAAGTTGTAGGAGACCTTCCTGCAGCTTAGAATCCTTAGCACAGGCCTATTATAATATACATATGACAATATTTGAGGATGACAATAATTAATTATATTACACAATTTCTGAAATATCACATGCCTTCACTTTTATTTTCCTGCATAAGTAAGTGGGTTGGATTTCTCTCTGACCAATATGGCTGCCATTTTTATCCCATTATGGAACTTTGTGGGCTAGGAAAAACTCTCTAGAAAGGCTGGGAACCTAGGAAGAAAGCTAGAGAGGAACCAGGCTCTGAGGGGTGGCCAGTCAGTCCACTTCTGGCTGTACTAGTAGGAGATTATAAGAGAACATGGCCATTAAGGCCAGATCGTTCTTCAAGATGTTCAAATGTTCATAGATGACCAGCCAGGTCAA